>NC_142053.1:6493941-6696441 GCF_982192425.1 Myodes glareolus
GATTAATAGTAAACATTCCTATCTCTTCTCCCAGTATCCTGATCCTTGCTCACTTGGCTTCACTACTTGCTTTCCTATTTCTAGGGCATCTCACGTAATATTTGGTCTATTTACTACATGCAATTTTAAATGACAAAGGTGACAGATTCAAAATGACTGACAAAGCAAAGCACTAACAACAGATTCTAAGAGTGCACATGTGTTAAGAAACCACTCTAGGCCAATTGCTAATCACTTGATACAAATTACTCCAGCCTTTGCATTAATTGTCTGGGGAGAGAGAAACTGTGCTAGATCCAGTTGAACACCACTAGAAAAAGAATGTGTATGAGCTTAATGTTGGAGATCAGGTAAGAAATGCTCCAGTGTGTATTTAGATGGAGTTCTCAGACACCAAGGCTCAGGTAGAGGGAATAAGTATTCCTAAGAATATATGGCTAATTAGTTTGTTTTTCTCTTAAAATCCTAGAGAGGAGCAGTGACTTCCTAATAGGACTGTAGTTTATTGTAAAGTCTCCAAGCAACAAGGGAGAGCTTTCTCTGGTAACTCATGTTAGAAATGCTTGGTAGATTATTGTCTCAGGACATGCCCATACTGAAGCTAGCTGGTACCTTTAACCTCATATGTTTGGTCTTTGGGGGCAAATGCAAACATGTAACATTCTACATGGAAATTTTTAGAGTTGTACTTGGAGAATGTGGCACCCATTTACTACCCTACTTTACAGAAAAATATGCTGAGGCCCCAAATTGATAACAGTAACACAAGAAGTTAAAGATCTGTCTGAAAAGTGTACGCTTCTTGAACCTCAGTGAAGCTGTCCACTTACTTGCCAGATGGAGGATACCACTGGCCTAAAACACGCTTCATCATTGCAGCAGCACCAACAGAAGCAGACAACACCAAAATAAAGCTCTAAGGAAACCAAAGTAGGAGATGAATATCCCATACAGCTGGCTTTCAGGCTGAGCTGACTGTGATCGTCACTCCTTTCTTATTGGAGTAGATATTTTTCATAATGGCTTCTCCTCTAGTGCTCAATAAAAGTCAGACAAAAGGATTCTCTAATGCACTTTCAGAAAAAGAACCCCAGCCACTCTCAGTGTGATACAGTACCTAGAGCAGGATAAAAGCATGTATCTCGGCTATTCTTTACCTTGTTGGTGGTCACAAGGCAAAACAATATGTTTTCCTTTCTCAGCTGTGAAAATATATTTATTTTGACAATGGAATCAGTATGGAAGATAAAGATGGTACAAGGCGTGCAAATCAGAAGATTCTAGTTGGTATGGTTTGTATTTATTAAGGCTATCATTCGCCTGAAGAGAGTTTTTTAACAGGTACTCTGATAAATGGTTTATAATTATTATTATAACCTTTACATTTTTACTCCAAAATGCAGAAATAGTACTTTAAATTCCAATATACTATAATAAGTAGATAGTATGTCAAAAATGCAAGTCACAAACATGTCTTGAATATGAATTTGTATGCCCATCTTAATAAAACCACAAGTGAAATGCTTGCTTTTGATAAAATGAGTCAATTCTATTACTCAAGATGCATTTGTAGCCTGGAAAAATTTTCAATGATCCCTTGATTCCAGTTTTGAAGCCAGGCACAGTAGCTGCTGAAATAACACTGCCTTAGTCGTCAAAGAACCAGAAAAATTCTATTATCTAGGCCTCCATCAACTGCAGGTCAGTGATTCACAAGGTGATATGACACATCTCCAAGTCCAGTAGCCAGAAGTCTCAAAGAGCTCCTGTTCTACTTATCATGTATATAGGTGGTTTGGGGCCAATGTAATTGAACTTGAAAGGTCAGGATGCCAACAGAAATGGGGAATAAAGCCCTTGGAAACTCGGTGGCTGGTGGTCAGGGCACTGTTGCAAATTGTTTCTGGCTACTTGACATGCACACTGGTTTTCTACATGCAGAGGGAGTGTCAGGGCACTGGCTGCTACATAGTTCACAATGGTGCTGGCTGATCAAGAGACATAAAGGGCTCCTGTTAGACTCTGGGAAATTTTATTTCAGCATCATGATGGTAAGTATCCTGGACCTTGTTGTTTTTACTTTGGAATATGAGGTTTTCCAGATTCACAAGGCACTCCTTTATGTGTACTCTAGGCCTAGGCATATTGTTATATATAATTCACCCCTTTGGCTAATGTGTGGTGAGCATAATGTTATGCTAACTTATGAATTCAAACAGTCTATACATTGTTGGGAAAATTGTTATTCTTTGTACTTTGACTTTGTGAGGAAACTGAGGAGGATTATCACTCCTATTTATCGAGCCCAATTTACCAGTGAAGAAACTGATGGCTCTTAGAAAAGCTGACTAGTTCAAGGCCACAGAGTGATCAGTGTCTGTCTGACATCTGGCTTTTTACATCTCAACTCTGTGTGAGGCTGTGATGTTCCCTGACATATAAAGGGAATATTGACCCACTGATGGAGTTCCTGGCCTCCAGCTCCTATATTCTTGGGTTCAACTCACTTTATGGTGCCTTCTAGAAGCTTGACATAAGTCCTATTGAACATCTCAAAGACTTTTATAACACTCTCTTTTCCCCTATTTTCGTTGTGTAGGCCAGGAAAGGGTACAATATTGACTGGGCCTAAGGATTTGGGCTGGCCTCCAGCTCCACTAATACCAGTGACCCATCTGGTACCCTTTAGACATGGATTCATGGGGCATAAGAATTCTGAAAAACATAGAAATAGACATTTCTGTCTGGTCTCAGAGAGGTCAGTTAAGCTGAAGACAAAAGTACCTACTGCAATTTGGTTTTCCATTTGAAGAAAGCACTTCAGTGAATTCCAACTCCAGCAGAAACACTATTACTCTTAATCAGCTTCACTACAACCTAAAGGCACTTAACAGAAGGATTTCTGATAATATTTTAAAAAGAAACTTTACTTTTAATTTTTTTGAATAAATCAGATTGATTGCAGCAGTAGTGGAATTTTATTTCAAATCTTTATTAATAGAATACTGTTCCTCAAAGAGAAATGCTAACTTAAGAGAAACCAGAAACAATTTTTCTAATGCAAATGTTAATAAAACCTGTAGAGCTTGATCATGTATATGCTTGTAATCAACAGTAAATCATCAAGATTCCTGCTCAAATAATTGCAATCTAATTAGTGTTCTCACAGTTTTGTTAGATTAATTTAGAGTTAGACCAAGAAATACAGAATCACATATAACCAGAAGATCTACTAGCTTTAGTTTTCATTCTGGGAGAGAATGTGGAGATTAAATCTCAATTTTCCAATGACAAGTGTGAACCATGAGGGAAAATGTGCATTATGTGTGTCTCTGCACCACCTGATTCATAAAGTGGAGAAAGAGCCTGGAAAGGAGCAAGGTGGGAGAACAAAGTTACTGGGAGTTTGATTCTTCACTACTAATAAGTAGCCTTTTTGAACTCTGTTTCCTCCTCTGCAAGAAGATAATAAGCTCTTTTAGAGCTGCTAAACCAATTAACAATGATGGACCTAAATTTGTGGTGCCCAGCAGGCCCTCAATATAGATAGAAATTATTACTACTATTATTCTCTGAAGGCTGACTGGATCTGTAGAGCATGAACTAATGGATGCATGCCTCATCTGACAGCATGGGACAAGTATGTTTTCTGCATGCCGTTTTGGAGTCTGTCTTGGAACCCGAGAGCAGTGCCACTCTTTCATAACTATGCATCAGTCATTCATAAAATTATTTTGAAAGGTAGAAATGAAGCATCCTGGGGTGAGAGCCAAAATTGCTACTGACAAGTGGTCTTTGGTGGAAACCTCCCATCATGTGGCTAAATGAACCCAAGAAGCTCTAATTGCTTGGAGTCAATAAAGAGTTTGTTGGCTTCAGATAATTGGTGTTTGTTTGGCTGGTATGATGATAGTTATCACAGTCTGGCTACATGATGGGATCTGGCAGAAGTTTCTACCTTTTACAAGTTTTAAATCCCAACAGAACTGACAGAAAAAGCTATAACCACAAATTGGTTTGCAATTTTCCTTCTCCTTCCCAGCAAGTCCTGTATGGTTATATTATGAACCTTGCTTCATACAAACTGCTTGTGACTTTTATGGCCCTTTTGTGATCTAAATGGCTATCTCATAAGATATTCCATTCCAGCTTCTTTCTCAATTGCTTTTACTGTGAAATGCCCTTGTGGAGAGTACTGGGGACAATTTCACACTTATGGTATCGATTTGCTAAACCTGATGATAGGTTTATATTTAAGATACAGTATTGTATATGAACAAAGTGGAAAGCTTATGGAAAACAGAGATAAAGATTCCACGAGGATATGTTGGACAGCCTTTTTGTCTTTAAAACTACATTAAGAATCCTTATCATCTTTATAATTTACAAATTTATAATTTCAGAAATTCAGCATATTGAAATACTACTGAAAAATGACAGCTTATTCTGCTGCCCCAACATCTTCCAACTCAGATGAAGTACAATTTAATAGTGGATGTGTGAAGTCATTATAAATATCATATAACAATGTTATATAATATTCTAACATTTTATAATATTCAAATGCTGCTTAATATTCCCATTTGTTGTTTCTGAAAGTAGGGACATAGGTAGTATTTTTGCTGCAAACACTTTTCAAACTCTCCCATGAGAGAAGTCACCCTGCAGCTGGGATTTGAAATTCCACATACATCTTTTCTCGCAACTGAAGTGCTGTTTAGTGCTCAACATGAAAATCAGGTTTAAGTGAGTAGTTCACAGTTCCTTAGTCTTTCCAGTTGAGACCTAGTTATCTGTACTTTCATTCTGCAGATTGCGCTGTGAGAACTGGGCTGTTGAAGCCTCGATATGTATAGCATGTTAATGTGAGCTAGAAAAGGAAAAAGAAAGAGAGGAGAGAACTAAGTAGAAATAACTAATACAGGGGGCAGGCATATCTAATATAAAAACTGAGAAGAAAAAAATAAAAAGGAAGAATGAGAGGAATGGGCTATTGTAGAAGGCTTATTTGTTTAAATAGAGAAATTATGAAGCTATTCATTTTTAGTGCTATTAATATTTCTACCAAGAAAATTTTTACCTATCATATTCCTTTGTTTTGATGAATTTTTTGAAGAATTTCATATTATTAGCATCAATAATTATTTTAAATATTCACATTAAAGGTCCCAGTTTCTATTTAGAATTTATATTAGTTCTCTGTATATAATGAAAAACTATCACACATATATAAATGCTAACATTATAAAAAAAGTTAAACAAATTATCCAAATTCATAAATACTCAAACACAACCCCTAGAGAAAATGAGGTTTGAGGGTCTCAGAGTTAGAGAATCTTAAACTATCCAGGAAAGAATGGTTGTACATAGGACACCAGCTGAATATTTTGTGTGCTTTTCAATTAGATCATCAGGGAAGAATTCATAAGTTCCGTTTTCCACGTGACATTGACACTTTTATTCTAATAGCTCAGCATATTAATTCTACTCATACGCCTCCATTTAAGTAACAAAATCAATAAATATAGATTGGTGTGTAAGGTTCAATCATTGGGCAAATGGAGAGATCACTGCAATTTGGCAGTGCTATGACATGGGAGGGACTGGATTACTGTGAACACCAAGCAAGGCGGACTTTAATTAACATCCTACATAATTATGAATTATAAACTCTACTCTGAGTTTTCCATGTGCTCTGTCTTTATTTAGAATCATAGTGAGCCCCGATGGCTGCTTCTGTCCCAGTTGAACAGTGAAATTGATTTCCTATGGCTCCTCAATAAGAGTGACAACTTCCTTGTCTGCTTTGAAGGAGGAAAGTGACCTGACTGAGGATGGGGGAGCTACCTCATAAAATTGTACCACCAGGTGACTACTGCCATTGACGGGGAGCTCATTGCAACAAGTGTGATGTAGAGTGTGAGAATTTCTATTCATCCTTTTTATCTCAGAAGAGGAAAAAGTGCCTAGAACTGTGAGGCTTTGATGTAACAACGTTGTTTTTGGCAAAGGCGCCAACATATACCTTGCTACTTTCTTTTATAAAACGGTAAGTTTAGAACTCAAATGGAGACTAGTTCAGCCTTGATTCCTCTTTCTCTCCCCCAAACTTACTTTTGGTATAATGAACAGTGCATGGGTAGCAGCAGAGCTGCAAGGTCAGACAGAAAATACCAGCTATCATTCTGAAAACTTCCAGTATACTCAAAAAATATTTATGCAGAATTTACCACATACAAGGCTGTTTATACACATAAAAAGTGATTTAGTAAATTCACTGATAAGACCCACAACAATTATACAAAGCAAACATTATCACTCTTTTTTAAATAAGAAAACTAAGGGTGAAAAAAACTGTATTATTCAAGGCTAAAAACTAGTTGGATTTCAAACCCAGGTGTGCTACCATGTCTGGAGTACTGGCCATTTAACAAACTGTAGATTTCGACAATGGAAATCATCGTCACAGGAAACAGTCAGATAGCTACACTATTTCAAGTGCACTATGAAGATCCAACGTATTTAATATCCATTATAATTCTATGAGGTGTGTTGCAGCATAATTCTCATGACACATTTGAGAAAAGTCGGGGGGGGGGAGTAGAAAAGAGGTGAAGCAACTTGGTCAAACTAGCACTGAGAAAGTATCAGAGCCAGCAAAATCCAACATTGGGGCCTGTGCTCCTCAAAACTTCATTTTATGTCTTTTATGCCCCTGTAGGTGGGTGCTCACTTCCTTACTTTAATATCTCTTACAGCATTTAGCAGAAGACAAGCCTCACACATCTCTATTTATTATAACAAGTCATGCAGACTACTTTCTGTTGGGGAATATTATTTTAAGGTGTGCTACTTTTATGTCGCATTTGTTTTAACTCTGTGAAGCTGTGCTACTGTGCCTGTCTTAAATGCCTGATTAAAAAAAAAAACTGACCAGCCAATATCATCACAGGAGAGAGAGAAATAGGCAGGGCTGGCAGGCAGAAAGGATAAATAGGAAAAATCTGGGAGAAAAAGGCTTTGAGGAAGGAAGAGAGAACAAGGAGAGGAGGACACTAGGAGCCAGCCACCCAGCTACACAAGAAGCCACAGAGTAAGAGTTAAAGTAAGATATTCAGAAGAAATATAAAGCCCAGAGGCAAAAGATAGATGGGATAAGATAGGAAAAGTTGACTATCAACAAGATAAGCTAAGGCCGAGAATTCATAAGAAAGAATAAGTCTCCGGTAAGATTTATTTGAGAGCTGGATGGTGAGCGCCCCCCAAAAGCCTCCAGAGTAAAAAGTAAAACAACCAGCACCTTTCCTTGATTGTGGTACTAATTATTCATCTAGTGGGGAGATATAAAAGCATTGATCTCCTAAATAAACAGATTCACATTTAGTGTCAGAAAATTGGTGTTTGCTAAATGTGGAGAGGGGACAGGAAAAGAAAGAAAGAGAGTAGATTTTCCACAAATTCTATTATCATAGTATTTTCCTTTTGCTATCTGGAAAATTTAATCATTCTGCTTAGCCATTAAGTCCCTGACACAAATCAAAGCATATGTAATGAGAGATTTTTGTATTTTGAGTTCCCATAGTTGTTCTTCTTGAAGGCCATCCAACAGCAATATTGAATTCACTACTTTTTTAAAACATAATTTGATTGTTTCAATTGTTAGTTTTATATAACCATGACCAAATACCAGAGAAGAACTTCAAGAAGGAAAGATTTATTCACTGGTTAGTCAGCTGTTCCATTACTATGGGTCTTTAGCAATGCTGAAGTAGCATGCTGGAAGAGCACGCTTGAGGAAAGCTGCTCATTCTACAGCAGACTGCAGGAGAGAGACATGCAGAAAGGGGCCATGAACAACATATTCTTCAACAGCGGGCTCCTAATGAGCTTCTGGTGACCTACTTCCTCCAACCAATGGTCTACATCCTAGTCCTTTAAATAATGCTATCAAGTTGTGAATGCATCCATGGATTAACACTGTGATTATGTCAGGGCCCTCACAGCCAAATTAAGTATTGACTAGATCCAACATCTTGGGAAATATGTCTCCAAAGTGTTCAGAGCAATATGTCATCTCCTCATCATTCCCAATGTTATTATCAACATTAATATAAATAAGTCTACAATATAATTTGGTCTTAAATATCTGCTATTAATTGCCAACATCTTTATTTTATTTTCATTTTGAAGAATTATTTTTTTTCACAAAATTATACCTCCCTATGAAGAGCCCACCAAGACTCCGTTTCTTTGTACCAAATATGGTGTGTTCCTTCTATTGGGGTCCAGATACCCACCAGGACAATGAAAATGTGCAATCAAATAAGGTTTTATTTGGGTTTAGAATGATTTGAAATTCTGTGGTTGGGAATGTTTGGTACAGTGTGGATTCCATCACAGGGAACACAATGTCACTAAAGCAAAGATTATCTCCGTACTACACGGCAAATAACCATATGTTTTCTCAGTAGTAAAACTCTCTTTTCAGTCCTCTATGCTTTATTTGAAAGACCCCATTTAGTTATGATTTTTAATATAACCATGATTTATAAATCATAAAAAATCACACTATGATTTTTCACATACTTTGTCTATGATATGTTTAGATTTTACTTACTAGCAAGTTAGATATAATTTGCTACGTTTATAGTTTTGAATTTCTGCAAATAGTATTTGAGTTTAATAATCATCCTCTTAGGATTCACATCATAAACTTGACTTTAGAAGCAACACTGTGGGATGGTTTTACTGGCAGAAACTGTCTTTTACTAATTTAAAGAAATAAACTCCTTGTGCCAGGATTATGAAATATAAAATTAAAACTTTTTTAGATCTAAATTTACAAATTCTGGTAGAAATAGTCTAATGGTATCAAAATGCATTAATTCTATCTCTACAATGTGATCATAATAGTATAGATTCAGTTCAACTTAATAAATTTGATGCATAAGTTTCCCCAAAGGTTTTAGTATGTGAATGATAAATGTGTTTATTGTCTTAGAAATGTCTATGTGCATTATCCATGGTACCTGTGTAACAATGAACACAGCATTAGCCAAAGGACATTAATATCTGAACAATACCAGCCAATTGCTTTCTATAGTATCAAAAATCTGTCAGTAAAATCTGTGCCTCCCATAAAAAACATGTTCCTCCACCCATGGATGTTGAACCCCTGAAAGCCAATGAGTTGCTCTGAGTTGGAACCAAGAGAATATACTTTGGCAAGGAGAAAACATTGAAATGAATAATGAATGCCATTTCCTCTTTGCTGGCAGGGAGGGACAGGGATTGAAGGGATTTTTTATTCGTGATTGACTTTGAGTGTCAGGCAGAAGACTGGAGAAAAGGGATGAGAGGTGGCAAATAGACTTATATGCCTTTGTTTGCTGAGGACATCCTGGTAACTTGGAAGAGAGCAGAGATGTGTGAGTGCTGTTAATAAAGAGCACTGGGCTGTCTAAATCTTCTTGGCAATATTCTAATGTTTGAAAATGAAAATGTAGGAAAAAGAAATTCCCTAGACAGAAGATCATTTCCATGCTTTGCTTTTCTTTAACAGAGAAGATAAGAGAGATCAAGATGAAACAGATACACTGAATTTCCAAAAACTAAGCCATGCTCCATGAGGACCAAATGGTGCTGAATTTGAATTATTTTTTAGCCACAAATTAGCACCTCTCAAGATCTTCATGTTTTGAGCCATTGATTTTTGATAAAACTTGACTGGCAAATGTGAGAACAGATGTAGGTGTGCCAGATGGTTTTTCCAGACATGCTCAGGTCTAACTGCCAAACTTTGGGCTAAAACTGAGAAAAATGAAGCAATACTTTAGTCTCTTTCTCCTGGCTATGGGGAGGGTATTAATTTGTGCCGACTAGTTCATATTCTGTACACAATGCCATAAATTTGAAAAAGAATCACTGATTCATCTTCTGGTACAAAAGAAATACATCAATAAAGAGGAAATAGAAAATAGCTTCCCCAAATTAAAATATGCTGGAAAACAGGGGAAATATCCACTATCAGTTATGCAAGATTTTATGAGAAATTGTCTGAATCCTTTGAGCCAACCATGTTTACAGTTACTGCAATGAAAATTCTAATTTTGTGCTCTAATGAACACAAAACGATCCATATTCAACCTTGCAAAACTTATAATGGCTATGTAATTGAAGTGACTTTGCCATACTAAAATATTTTGTAAAATTATAGAAAGCTGCCAAGATGTAAGAACAAGGAGTTTGAAGCCTTAGATATGTGGTATGATAGCCCCCACACCTCTTATCATGCAAGTAGGAAGAACAGTCAGCAAAATAGAAAGCACCATTCATACTTAACACTATCTTACTAAGATGTGATGAAATACATCAGATGCTTTTGACAATGAAGAATACAATATAGCTATTTTAAGCATCAAAATATATCAGGTTACCATTACTTGTTTTAATATTTTTCAATATACTTAAAATGCTATCAAATTTTTCCTACTTACACAGCTGAAATATAGTGAAGTAAAGCCTTCTGCCCTGTGATATTCTTTTGTTAGAACTGGCTAGTATTTATCACTCATGCTAAAACATGAAAATAACTTGCCAAGAGAAATATGGCATGCATTACATGCTATATGATTCCAGTCCTGTGACATACCCAGAAAAGTCAATTCCATGGACATAGCAAGTATATTAGTAGTCAGAGTATGCTAGAGAAGAGTGACTTTTCCCTCTGGGATTGATGGGTGTTCTAAAAACAATTGTGATTATTGCCATAATCCATGAATATACTATATGCTGTTGAATTGTATATTTTAAATATGTGAATTGTATGACATGTAAATTTTTTCTGAGTTAAGTTTTTTTAAATCTTCTATGTTTGCAGTAAATAAAATTTTGAGACAAGGCCAGTTCAGGCACCCTCTCCTCAGCTGCCCAAGGAACAATCTGGGGACCTCTTCTTGGACTTGGGAACCCCTCTAGAGACAAGTCTCTTGCAAACCCTAAAATGGCTCCCTTAGTTGAGATATTTACTTCCCTGCCCCCATATCCACCCTTCCTCCATCCCACCCATCCCATTTCCCCAAGCTTTTCCGAATCCTCCCCTTCTCCCTTCTCTCTACCCATCTCCCCTTACATCCACCCCCCACACCCCCGCGCACCCAAGTTTTTCCTGGCAATATTGTCTACTTCCAATATCCAGGAGGATAACTATATGATTTTCTTTAGGTTCACCTTCTTATTTAACTTCTCTAGGATCACGAATTATAGGCTCAATGTCCTCTAATTATGGCTAGAATCCACCTGGATGGAGGGGGGAGGACCTTGGATTTCCCACGGGGCAGGGAACCCTGACTGTTCTTAGGACTAAAGAGGGAGGGGGAAGGAGTGAGGGGAAGAGAAAAGGGAGGCGGGGAGGAGGTGGAAATTTTTAATAAATAAATAAATAAATTGAAAAAAAAGGATAATAGACTTGAAAAAAATTGAGATAGAGGTAGATACTACAGTAAATCTACAGGGATAGACATGACAGAGTGTACAATACTAATGTATTCACCTAAGTAAACCAAAATGCTTCATCTTAATAGCTCACTTTACCTTCTTATAATGAACCTATGCTTTAATGGCACACAGAAACACACACACAATGCATACGCACAAACGCACACACACACACACACACACACACTGCATTTTATCTTCTAAAAAAAATGTTTGTTAACTACTGACATACTTCCAAGCATTATTTATAGATGATACAGGCTGAAAGGCTGAATTAACTAATAAAATTTACTGAATTAAATGATAGCCATGATTAACATTATCTGAGTCCTTTATCTTCCTTAACGAAATTTTAAAATAACATGGATGCAGTTTCCCTTCCATCATCTCTTCCCACTGACTTCCTTCTCTTCATGCCCTAGATTCACACCTCCTCTCTTTCTCTTCAGAAAATAGGAGACCTCCCAAGGACATCAGCCAAACATGATGTAACAAGATGAAATAAGAGTAGGCACATACCCTCATATCAAGGCCGAACAAGGTAGCCCAGTAGTAGGAAAAGGATACCAAGAGTATATGAAAGCGTCTGAGATATCTCCACTTCCACTGTTAGGAATCCCACAAGAGGCCCAAGCTATACAATCATATTATATATACAGAGGACCTAGGTCAGGCACATGTAGGCTCCCTGATTGTCACTTCAGTCTCTTTGGCCCCTATGAGTCCTGCTTAGTTGATTCTGTAGGCCATGTTCTGTAGTGATATTTCAGTTGTATTTTTAATAAATAAAGCTTGCCTGAAGATCAGAGAGTAAAACAACCCTACTGGTCAGTTTTACAGACCAGGCAGTGGTGACACACACCTTTAATCCCAGTAGCCACACTAGTTTGCCATAGAAACCAGGCGGTAGTGGTGCAGGCCTTTAATTCCAGCCATAGAGAGGAATATAAAATGGGAGAAGACAGCTCTCAGACACAGTCTCATTCTGAATATTCCTCGAGGCAGAATCACCATTTTTGGACTGAGGTAATGCTGAGCCAGTGGCACACTGCTTTGCTGATCTTCAGGTTGAACCCCAATATCTGTCTCTGGGTTTTTATTAATCATGTTACAATGTTCTTCTGGCATCCTTGACTGGCCAGGCTCCTATAATCCTTCCTCCTCCTCATCTGTGGGCTTCCCTAAACGCCACCTAGTGTTTGGTTACGGGTCTCCACATTTGCTCCCATGAGTTGCAAAATGAAACCTCTCTCTGGTGATGATTATGCTAGACTTCAGTCTACAAGTATAGCAGAATCATTAAGAGTCATTTCATTTTTTTATTTTTCTTTTTTTCTTTCCTTTCTTTATTGCCAGTCATATTTGATTCCACCCCATGTCTCTGGTTTCTGGTCATTCAAGCAGTTTCTGGCATGGGCCCCCACTTGTGGCATGGGCCTCAAGTTAAATCAGACATTGGTTGGCCACTTCCACAATTTCTGCACCACCATAACCCCAGCACATCTGCAGGCAGGGCAGATTGTAGGACAAAGGCTTTGTGACTGGTTGGTGTTCCAGTTCCTCCACTGGAAGTCTTGCCTAGTTATAGAAGATGGCCAGTTCAGACTCCCTATCTCCCATTATTAGGAGTCTTCGCTAGGCTTACTGGCATAGATTCTAGGATGGATGTTTCCATTGCATTAGGTTTCTACCTCACTTCCAAAATGCCCCGTCCCCATTCCAGTCATCTCTCCTACTACTTTCTTCCTCTGCCCCCCCCACAATGCCTCCTGTTCCCATCCCCATGCCCCACCTGACCCCAGTCCACCCATGATATCTATTCTATTTCCGCCTTCTCAGGAAGGCATGTGTCCCCTGTTGGACTCCTTGTTACTTAGCTTCTGAGAGCTGTAAGCATCAACGAACCTGCATTTCTGTAATGTATACTAGTGAAAAGCACTAGAGAACTTCTGCTCTCAACAGTATGTTGAAAAATCCTCCTGATTCAATCATTTTTCATGTGGGTGAATTACCAAAGAGATGACTTAATACCTACATACCAAATCAAGGAACACAAGTGAATACTTTTAAGAATTAGGCTTAACATGATTGTGTCTAAATTCTTAGCACTCTTGAGCACCTATTATTTTGTACATAAAGCAAAATGAGAATTCATCATCACATTGATAATTTTATATAGGCTACTTGATCATCAAAGGGATTAGAATGCATCAAATTGCTTCATCTGAAAGGTATTTGGTATCTTTTAATTCCTTGAATATCATTCTCTCTACATGTGGTATCTCCATTAATTAAATCATGTTGATTATCTAAAGAATTTCTTTCTGTGAACCTATATAATATCAAAGACAAAACCACAAACTTTCAAATGTAACAAATTTGTCTTTATTACTCTTTGACCATATTATTCTTTTTTAAAAGAACTATACATATGTGCAATTTTTCTTGAAGAAAATGTACTTCAAGGATTGAATTTCTGAGTGTTTCACATTATGCTTTCACTTGAAAGACAAATTCAATTTGACATGAAGTTTCATTATGAAGAAACAGTTACATGTAGTGACACTGGTTATTGAAAATTGAAATGAAATGAGAGAGGATGCTAACACCAATATGTATGAGAGTTTTCTTTTTTTAAATGACACAAATAACTCAATATATCTAATCATCTCTGCTATAGCCACTGGGGACTGAGCTGTAGTGATATTACATGAAGTAGCTTCTTGATTGCTTGCAACCCAATTATTAAGCCATATGTCACTTATAACAGTAGGTAAAAACCTTTGTGCAACTGCTGGATCTTAGGGATTGTTTTTAATCTCTCTGTTGCTTAAAGCCAATAATGCTAGTAATCTAGACATGAAGTTCATAATGTAAGAATACAAGCCAGTCACTATAGACTGGCAGTTTGGCGTTTACATCAACAGTTAAATGAACTACTACAAACCTAGCAATAGGCATCAGTCACATCATCTTGGTACATATTTTCTTAGGCTCTGAACGTCATAAGCAGAGAGTAGTTTTTTTTTTTTTAAAACAGGAATTCAGTAGGGTATTTTTTTTATCCTTTTATATTGCTCCCTTTGTATGAGAAGCTCAAGGACTAGATTCAATTTATGTTTCTATGAGTTCTGCAGTGTTTTTCTCTCTTATTCACAAAACTATGGCTTCTGGTTCCCTTGGCAGATGATTCTTCCAAGTTTGTAAAATGAATCATCTTTTGACTACCAATTCTTCAGCTACTAGAGCTAATGTCACCCAAAGAATATCAACCCCCCCCTCACGCCATATGAAGCTTCTTTATTACTTCTCTCCTTCCCATCTTGCCTCCCCTTGAAGAGGCTCAATATATTTCCTTTAGATAGTCTATGTTTACACCTGGATTTTTACAGGTGGAGTACACTTCTTAATTTTGGCCTCTGGATGAGATGTGATACACAGTGTCACTCTGGATTCCTTTTATAATAAAAGCTCCAATTTAAGCTGGGCTTTGTGGCACTGGCATTTAGGAGACTGAGTCTGGAAAGTCACAATGTTTATATGGTTTAGGCTGTATACAAAGATTGGTCTAAAGAAGAAAACAAACATAAAACAAATCCCAGTTGGCACACTATGATTGATGAATGAACCCTGCCTACATTACAGGGAGGTCCTCATCACTAGATATGACCATCCATCCTATCCTCTCTTGACCTCTTACCAAAATGTCCTCCTGTCATTTGTGATCATTTAGAGTAGTAGGTCATTATGCAAAAATGTAGTTTTATGCTAAGCATTTGGAGTAAAAGTTACAGTGAGCCCTATCATTATAATAAAATATTTAATGTTCATGATTAGAGTTAGTTACACTTTGAGTTGTTTGGAGGACTTATTGTTTAGTAGGTCAACAATCAAAGTAAATTTCCTTGGTGTGACTAGTTTTTAACACCTTACTTGAAGGAATACTATTGAATGATCTGCCTGAATGAACAGAAAGATTGGGAACCCAAACTCTTCTAGCTTGGTTGGGTATTATGTTACTGACACCAGAAATGACTTCATCCCTATACAAAGTTTTCTCTGGAGTTATGTTCCTCACCCAGAGGTGATTTTTCAATAAAATCAACTTTCATTATTTCAAGCGTAAGAGCAATCCTTGAGGGAAGAAATCAGGTAATCCAACTCTAAAATTCTGTATGAAGCAAACTTTACTTTGTAGGAGGTTTATTTTCTAAAATATAGTCTCGCGTTTTAGTATCCTTTGTATACCTTAGTGTCAAGTGCAGAAATTTTACCCCATTATTGATATATGACCAAAGCTTTGAATTGCTTACATATTTATGTAAAATTATAGAAATCTTCTTTAGTTGTATAATTCTACAGCGTTATTTCTTAAACCCATGTAACAAAATACATCTATGGCCTGGTGTATCAAGTCAGGATTAATAGCAACTCTAATTGCACTAGTTACTTGGTGTCACATAACTTCTGTGACTATTAGCTAAAGAAAAACATTACCAAATGTCTCTTCCCACTGTGATAGTAAGATAAGACAGGAAGAAAATGGGAAGAACAAATATCTCTCATGCTTCTCAACTCTCAGAAAGAAGGCATGAGTGTTTCTGTGTTGGACTTGACTGATTTATGATTTATGTTCTGTTCATTTCTGAACATAAAGATGGCCTTTCAAAAATAGTATATATAATGTATCCTCTATATCTTCATGATTTCCCTTTTGTGATAAAAGTTTGCCTTGGCTTTCTTGGAAATGCCTAATGATGTCCAACAAAACTGAAATTGCCCATGTGAAACCTCCATCCTCCACAGTGAGAAAGTGGGAACAGAGCAAAAGAATCACTTAAAAATGCTTACAGAAGTAATGAAAAGTACTTACTTGTATGGCACTTGAAGTTTTGTGGAAGGAGAGTATAACAGTTTAAAGGAAGGATGCCTCCCATAGACACACATACTTGAATTCTAAGTCCCTAGTAGGTGGTGCTGTTTGGGGAGCTTTTGAAACTTTTAGGACAGGAGCCTTGTTGGAGGAAGCATGTCACTGTTGACAGGCTTTAAGAGTGCATGCCTTGCTCCACTGTCGTTTGCTGCCTCTGCTTCTTAAGCCTGTTAGCACGCAATTCCTATGGACACATCTTCCTCTGGAACCTTAATACAAGAAATTCTGAAGTTTCTTTAGGTTGTGATATTTTCAAAACAACTAGTTATCTAGCACTATTTATGTTGGAGGAACTATTTTAACAATGCTCTTGCTCAAGCTCAATGCTCTCAGAACATTCCCTTTTCAGGTATTCTTCCTGACAGCAGGAGAGCATCACTCTTATTTTGAACTAATAACCACATTATTACTCTGATCACATGTTTCAACGTCCATTGTTTTGATTCACCATCGTGGACAGTTTTCAAATGTGAAGCCACATTCTAAATCTATCACCTATCGTCAAAGACCAGGAGAAAATTATCAGACACGGTTTGATTGTACTTTCCATGGGGTTTCATCAGTAGGATTTGTACCAGAACAATATCACTACAGGGAGGGCACAGTTACTCTCTGCTCTGTTGCTGCAGAGCAGCTCTCATTTGAGGGTTAATTGAAAACAGATATCATGCTATATTTATAACACTATATGAGCAGATGATTCTACAGTGCTTAGAAGTGATAGTTCTCTTCCTTTTTTAAATGTCTACAAACTTGTTCTAATCACATTAAATCCATTCTTGAAAATAGGTAGGTTTTAAACTATATATGATTATATTGTGTGTGTGGAGTACACATACATATACCTAAAGCATGTGCATTATAAGTCTAATTTGCTTACTACCTGCCCTGAATCATTGTTTAAGTACCACATGTTAATCAACTGCATGACTGGAACTCTACAACACTGTGTAAGTAAGTTCAATTTTAACTTAATTCAAGTTGGAAGTAACAAACATCCCAAGGTTGTAGAGAAGAGCTGCATAATGCATGTTTCTACATAGAGACGCACTATCCACAGGTTACCAGGAACTCATGCTGTAGTGCGTGATAATGCAAAAACGGAAATGGTATAAATGAATTCCATGGCTGCCATAAATGTCATAGTACTTTCATGTAGTGTATCGTCACATGCATTATGAACCCGCTCAAAGATAAGCAAAAAACCCACTAAAATTTTCTGAAATATTCTTCAAAGTATGCAGAATCTACTTGTAAGAACATGGTACAGAGAAGAAGCAAAAATACTTAAAATTTTGGTAAGGGTGAGAACTGAGAGAAAGGTTTCAAAGGGCTTGGTAGAAGACTTATTTTCTGTATAAATGTGAGGACTGGAGTTTGAATCCCCTTCACCAGCATGGCAGACAGGTAGGCATGGCAGCTTGCTTATAATTCCAGGGCTTAGGAGGTGGGGACAGAGGGTCCCATGCAAAGCTGGTTTGTTAAAAAAAAAAAAAAGTCAAATCAGCAAGCTTTGAGATCAAGTGAGAAACGCTGGCACAAATTTAAAGAGTGATTGAAGAAGATACATAATGTCAATTTCTGGCCTCCACATGCCCCTGCACACATTTATACATATGCCTACACACATACTCTCACTCATACACATGTGAACTTACATCACATAAGCATGCATAACACATACACACACAACACATACAGACATATACACACAAAAAAATCCCTGAAATTTTTTTAGTCATGGTTGTCTCTTCCTTTCTCATCCTCAGCAAAATTCTCTTATATTTGTCACCATCCATATAAACATATATTATGTGTAAACATTGAATTGTAATGACATGTAGTATGCCACAGTTATAAATTCTTCAAACAAAATACTTTCCTGTGAAAGAATTATTTACTTTTTTACTCCAAATGTTGGGTTTGTAAATAACTGTTACTAGTTTAGGTCAGAATTTTAAGAAAGCAAAAACTGTTTGTTTCCTACTTTAGTTTCTAGCTAAAATGAATCATGTCTTTCTTTCTTAGTCCTGCAAAGAGTAAGTAACTGCATAAGAAGTTACTACTTCAGTATTTTGACTTTATGCACACTTTGTGGTTGTTGGATGACTGATTTACTGTTTGGAGCCTTATGCATAGCTATCATAGAGACATACATCATTTCCATAGGAATAAAATAGCCCTACTATGCTTATGAGTTTTTTCTGATGAAAATATACTCCAAAGAAAAATTATGTCTATGAAAAAATGTTTTCAGAACCTGAAATATTAGTGTTATATGTCATGACTTATACCATATTTGAGTAATATGGAAGGAAATGTATGGAAATCAAGAGATTGAATGTTAGAAATATTCAAGAATACATAAATCTGCAAGGGATCAGCTGGATGCTTGGGAAACTCCTACATAAGCTGACATTTACCCAAAAGTCTGCAGAGGATTAGTCAGATAAAATCAGACTTGATGTCTATTTCTTTGGAAGCCATTTAAAAGGGGTACCTTATAACTCCTTCTAAACTCTAACCTATAACTTTGTACAATAAATTAATCTTCTTCAGATCTTAGTTTTCTCTGCATTTCACTGCTCTGTACTTGAACATCAAAATAGGGTGCACATTTTGGGGTTCCAGTACCTTGGCACTTGCAACTACTCTTATTTTTTCATTCCTCTAACTCATAATTGGTGTTTACTTCTTCAGCTGTAGAGAATGGCCCCTCTCATAAGCAGCCTCTGAGTACCAGACGTTGCTTGCAGCACAGCACCTGCTTTCTTCCTTTAGTGCTTTTTGAAAGCCATATTCAGCAGCACTCTTGAATGGCTTGTACTCCCACAGTTTATCAGGGGATTCCTGCTGTGACACAGAGAGCTGCTTCCAAGCACTTTCTCAGTCCTTCATCTGTATCCCCACAGGATGCTGCATGAACTTCAATCACAAACCCAACGTGTTTACATTTCAATGGAATGATTTGTGAATTTTCCTACCAGAAGGTGAGGATTGCTGGGCCATGATCTTGTCTGAGTCATCCCTCTAGAAACTGAGTTAGGCATATGATAGTTACATAATTAATATTTGTTAAAAGAACAAAGGTTTGTAGCTTACCTGAGTTTTTAACCCATCAGCTATATGACTCTGGATTTTTGACAGTTTTCTCAAAGGTTACTGAACGGGATCTGGAGAGACAGCTCTGCGGTTATGAGTGTTTGCCTCACAACCATGAGAAGTGGAGTTCAGATCCCAGCACTCATGTAACAAGCCAGACATGCCATATGTGTCTGTAACAACAGCTACATGGGAACCAATGCCCTCTTCCTTTGTCTGCTTTCATAGGCACACACGCATGAACATATGATCATGCAGGAACACGCAAATAAATGAAATACATTTTAAAAGAGAAGATGGCAAAATGGCAATGTTAAAGTATAATTCTCAGTGTAACTGATGCACACCCAAACTAGAACTGACTTATATGAATAACAGTACGTAGAACTGTGGATTCCTGTCTGTGCAGAAAACACTAACAAGTATGGCAATAAACTACTATATGAATCAGGATTTATTATAACCAAGGAAAAACCTAAATAAACCTTTTAGATGATCTTGCCTTTTGATGACTTTATTAGTGTATTGCTAGTATTACTGTAGATAACACCTCTGCTGTATGGGTCTGGTGATAACAATTGCCTAGGTTACTTTTTAAAGACTTCAAGGCCACTCATGCTGAAAGCACCAGCTCTTCATTTTGCACTTCAGATGCCCAGTAGTGACTAACACAGGCTGAAACAGCTTAACATCTAAGATATCACATCATATCGTATCATATCATATCATATCATATCATATCATATCATATCATATCATCCCATTCCATCCCATCCCATACCATCCCATACCATATCATATCATATCATGTCTCCTTTGCTACCTTAACCTTTTTTTGGATCAGATACTATCTGCCCAACTCTACACATAAACATATTTACATTAATTTCTTCAAAATTTCTCTAATCTCTTCTCTTTCCTTTCAAGGTTAAAGATGTCAAGATAAGGCAGCAGACAAAGGTCTGATCTCCAAAATATATAAAGAACGCAAGAAACTAGACTTTAAAATCCTAATTAACCCAATTAAAAAGTGGGGCTCTGAACTGAACAGAGAATTCTCAACTAAAAAAGTTCAAATGGCCAAAAGATACTTAAGGTCATGCTCAACCTCCTTAGCAATCAGGGAAATGCAAATCAAAACAACTTTGACATACCATCTTACACCTGTCAGAATGGCTAAAATCAAAAACACCAATGACAACCTTTGCTGGAAAGATGTGGAGTAAGGGGAAAACTCATTCATTGCTGGTGGGAATGCAAACTTGTGCAACCACTTTGGAATTCAGTGTGGCAGTTTCTCAGGAAATTCAGGATCAACCTACCCCAGGATCCAGCAATACCACTCTTGGGGATATACCCAAGAGATGCCCTATCATACTACAAAAGCATTTGTTCAACTATGTTCATAGCAGCATTATTTGTAATAGCCAGAACCTGGAAACAACCTAGATGCCGCTCAATGGAAGAATGGATAAAGAAAGTGTGGAATATATTCGCATTAGAGTACTACTCAGCGGTAAAAAACAATGACATCTTGAATTTTGCATGCAAATGGATGGAAATAAAAAACACTATCCTGAGTGAGGTAACCCAGACCCAAAAAGAAGAATATGATATATACTCACTCATTAGTGGATTCTAGACATTAATAAAAGACATAGAGCCTATGAGAAGCTAAATAGGAAGGTGAATCCAAAGAAAAACATGTAGTTATCCTTCTGGATATTTGAAGTAGACAAGATTGCTAGTCAAAAATTGAGAGCCTTGGGTGTGGGGTGGGGGTGGGGTAGGGGTAAGGGGAGATGGGTAGAGAGAAATGAGAAGGGGAGTATGGGGAGAACTTGGGGGAATGGGACGGTTGGGATGGAGGAAGAGTGGATATGGGAGCAGGGAAGTATAGATCTTAATTAAGGGAGTCATTTTAGGGTTGGCAAGAGACTGGTCTCTAGAGGGGTTCCCAAGTGTCCAAGGAGATGTCCCCAGCTTGTTCCTTGAGCAGTTGAGGAGAGGGCACCTGAACTGGCCCTATTCTATAGCCACACTGATCAATATCTTGCATATCACTATAGAACCCTCATCTGGCGATGGATGGAGATATAGACAGAGACCCACATTGGAGCACTGGACTGAGCTCCCAAGGTTCATATGAGGAGCAGAAGAAGACAGAACATGAGCAAGGAAGTCAGGACCGCGAGGGGTGCGCCCACCCACTGTGATGGTGGGGCTGATCTAATGGGAGCTCACCGCTCACCAAGGCCAGCTGGACTGGGACTGATGGAGCATGTGATCAAACCACTCTCTCTGAAGGTGGCTAACAAGGAGGGCTGACTGAAAAACCAAGGACAATGGCACTGGGTTGTGATTCTATTGCATGTACTGGCTTTGTGGGAACCTAGTCTGTTTGGATGCTCACCTTCCTAGAACTGGATGTGGGGGGAACCTTGGACTTCCCACAGGGTAGGGTACCCTGACAGCTCTCTGGACTGGAGAGAGAGGGGGAGGGGGAGTGAAGGGAGGAGGAGGGAAATGGGAGGAGGGGAGGAGGTAAAATTTTTAATAATAATAATAATAATAAAAACCTGAAAAAATTTTTCTTGTTGGTTAATGTCAAATTAATTAGTACAGTGAAACAGCTAACTATAACATCATTCTTATTTTAAGGCTTTAATCTTACTAAACCCTGAAATAGGGAATAAATAAACTTTCTCAATTAAAATATCAGAGAACATTTAATTTGTAAGTCACTATTTATCCAATGATCATAAGCTTAATTGCTTGATTGCAAAACAGAAATAAATACATGGAAACACTACTCTCTCCTTTCTATTATCTCTGCTCTTAAAGGTGTAACACATTGTGCAGGAACAACTATGGGAGTCACTACTGAGACACGGGGACCTGAGACTCTACGGTCTATAGTCACATGGTTGTGTACAAGGAGAGGAAAAGTGCAGCAAAAGGGACAAGCAAGAAGAATGGAAGAGACTCCCAGGGAGTAAAGTATCAGCAGAAACAAGAACTGGGAACACTGGAAGGAAATAATTGTCATATATTTTTCATAGTACTACGCTTTCAAAGTGCTGGATCTTCCTCATTAAGGAAAATTCTGAAACAGTAAAGTTAAGCTTTTACCTGATGCATAAAGTCTTTAATTACAGACATAGGCATCTTGAATCAAGTCCCATTCCATTACATACAACCTATCTCATCTTGAAAAAAAATCTCTTATGTTCAGCAAATCTAGATGTATTTTATCATTTAGGACAACATTATTGCATACTGTATGAGGCTGGGGAAAAGGGATTAAATTATTTTATATGCCAAAAATAGATGTCAAGATAATAGTAACTAAGATAATTTTAAGATTTGCAATGGTAAAATGATAAGCAGATTGACAACCATCAAGTTTTACCAGATTATTAGGGGTTTTCAGCAATAATTTCTCTGGTTCTCAGTTATCTCCTCTGAGATTTTACAATTTTACTCAAATTATTTGAGGGAGGGGTTCTTGGAAATTTGATCAACTTTTCCTAACTGTGAGGAAAGGCTCTGAAATCCTTTACATTCAATTGTAGCTATCCATACAGCATAAAGACCATTTATTTTATATAGCTGTTTAGTGAAATAATTTTTGCTGTCTTCTCATTAATTGACTTTAATCAGAGCTGATTGGAGATTGACTAGAGATTTATCAAGATCAATGTTGTGGGGGTTTCACTGTTAAGATATGAGTGGACAGGGTACACAGTCTGCCTCCCTGGTGTGGCACATTGGAGATTGCTGGTAATGGCCTATGCCATTCAGAGGGAATGGCACCTATGCGCTCCTTATTCCCAATGGGGGATGTGACAAGGGGTTTGCAATTCAGGAAATTATTTAGAATGTGACTGTAAAAGAAATACAGGAGATATTTTATGGTTTCATGATTAGGGTTTTCTGTACTTTCCACAGGACCTATGAAGGTAGCATGCTTACTTCAGGAATTCTCACTAGAGACTAGATAAGATTTATTAGAGCACTGGATTTTTCAAAATACCTATAGAGACAAGGCTTTTGAAATACAGACTTAATTTTCCCATTCAATATCCCATGATATATAATCCCAAGTAAGTATGCTCTTTGGCCAAGCATATTATGAAACTCTTTTTAAAAGAAATCTCAAGAGAACTGTCTACAGGATTTTTCTGACCATACATTATGTGAATATGTGCAGTAATGCCCACCTATGTGCTAAACCTCCATAGTGCTGTAATCTTCTTGTTCTAAAAAAGACAAACCCACAAGATTAATGTTAGTCAGAACCCAGTTGATAACCCATTGTCTGATCACTATGAATGAGACTGATGAATTCACTCCCATTCTTCATATTTGTGATAGGCATATATGCAAGAGCATTCAAAGTGAATCTCTGAAAACTTACATAAGGGATTGTTTGAGAGTATCAGCCCAACATACTTAGAGTCACACTTATCTCCAACATAATAGACCTCTTTAAACATATAATTATATGGGTTCTTGTTCTTCAATTCTCAAATATAGAATGTAGAAATGATGATTGGGAAATATACTCATGTGTGTGCACACAAACCAAATAGACCTCCTTAAAAGTATAATTATATGCATTCTTGTTTTCCAATTCTCAAATGTAAAATTTAGAAATGATGGATGAGGATGAGGATGTGAGTCTCTCTGTGTGTGTATGTCTGTTTAATAACAGTTGATATGCATACACACATATATACATACACACACACACATATATATACACACACAATGGTTTGAGCATACACGTGGTACTTCTAACTGGATTAAAATGATCTAGAATGAGCATACTTATGAAACAAGTTTTTAAGCTTTTGTTTTTATTAAAATATGAAGTACCATATAAATAACCTTGCTGAGATTTGGAGCAAGGAAGGACAAGTTCAGTTTTATATGTTAAGCTAATGTCAGCCCCAGGACTTGAACCCTAAGGTCAGTGTCTAAATGACTAAAGTACTAATTGATGGTTCATGTTCATCACAAGATAAGAGCTCTTGGGGTGAGTTTGCTTCGGGCCCACGGCAGGGGCCCTGCGAGGAAGAGCTCGGACTTTCCCCGACCCCATAGACTCCCAGGTCACCCTGCTCTGCTGGCTCCACCCTGCTAGCTCCCCCGCCAACCATCCCAGCTTCCAGCCAGAGGGCCATTGGAGGGGTGACTTTGCTTCAGGACCGCGGCAGGGGCCCGGCGAGGAGGAGCTCGGACTTTCCCCGACCCCATAGACTCCCAGGTCACCCTGCACTGCTGGCTCCACCCTGCTAAGCTCTCCTGCCTGCCATCCCAGCTTCCATCCAGGTACAAATTCCTATATTTCTCCCTTCCCACTGGGGCCATAAAATTTCCCTAGCTCAGCTGCCTTGTAGGCGCATCCCGGAAAGAGGGAGTGCCTGTGCTTCAATAGCCTGCCTGAGGAAAGGTAGGCATTCTATCAGTGAATTCCCTGCCCAACAAGGGAACCTGACCTGCTACCAGAAGTTCCAACAGAGAGCATTTGAACGAAGAGATGGGCAGACACCAAGGCAAGACCTCCTCCAACAATCTGTAAAACAACATGAAAACACCAGATCCTAAAGACCCTACAACAGAAGGACTTGAACACTCTAACCCAGAAGAAGTGGAAAAAAGTGCCATTATGAAAGCAATAGAGTCCCTTAAACAGGATATGAACAACTCCCTTAAAGAATTGGATGAGAAATATAACAAAAAGTTTGAAGAAATGAGTATAGAAATGGATGAGAAATATAACAGAAAGTTTGAAAAAATAAGTAAATCCGTGAATGATACACTGAGAAACCAAGAAAAAACAATCAAACAAGTAAAGGAAACAGTCCAAGAATTGAAAACTGAAATGGAGGCAATGAAGAAAACACAAAACGAGAACTGGCTGGATATGGAAAACCTAGGCAAACGAACGGAGACTACAGAATCAAGCATAACCAATAGAATACAAGAGATAGAAGAACGAATCTCAGATTCTGAAGATACCATAGAGAAAATAAATGCTCTGGTCAAAGAAAACGGAAAATCCAACAAATTCTCTTCACAAAACATTCAGGAAATCTGGGACACAATAAAAAAACCAAATCTAAGAATAATAGGGATTGAAGAAGGAGAAGAATTGCAGATCAAAGGCCCAGAGAATATATTTAACAAAATTATAGAAGAAAACTTTCCCAATCTAAAGAACGATATTCCTATGAAGGTTCAAGAAGCATACAGAATGCCGAATAGACTGGATCAAAAAAAACCTTCCCCTCGCCATATAATAATCAAAACACAAAACATTCAGATTAAAGAAAAAATATTAAGAGCTGCAAAGGAAAAAGGTCAAGTGACTTATAAAGGTAAACCTATCAGGCTTACACCAGACTTCTCTATGGAAACCATGAAAGCCAGAAGATCCTGGATAGAAGTACTGCAGAAACTAAGAGACCATGGATGCAAACCCAGACTACTATACCCAGCCAAGCTATCGTTCACTATCAATGGAGAAAACAAAATATTCCAGGATAAAAATAAATTTAAACAATTCGTAGCCACAAATCCAGCCTTACAGAAAGTAATAGAAGGATAATCGCAACCCAAGGAATCCAACATTGCCATCACTGCCTACAATAACCCAGACATCTAGCGACCCTTCACAACCACAACTCAAAGAAGAGAAACACACAAACTCTACTACACACACACACACACACAAAATAATGAACGGAATCAACAACCACTGGTCATTAATATCACTTAATATTAATGGACTCAACTCACCTATAAAAAGGCTCAGACTTAGAGACTGGATAAGAAAACAGGATCCAACATTCTGCTGTTTACAAGAAACACACCTCAACCACAAAGATAGACATCTACTCAGAGTAAAGGGTTGGGAAAAGGTTTTCCAAGCAAATGGACCTAAGAAACAAGCTGGGGTGGCCATTCTAATCTAACAAAATTGACTTCAAACTAAAATCAATCAGAAGAGATGGAGATGGACATTTCATACTCATAACAGGAACAATTAATCAGGAGGAAGTCTCAATCCTGAATATCTATGCCCCTAATATAAAAGCACACACTTATGTAAAAGAAAAACTTTTAGAACTCAAGGCAGTCATCAAACCACACACACTAATAGTAGGAGACTTCAACACACCTCTCTCACCAATGGACAGGTCAATCAAACAGAAACTCAACAGAGAAATAAGAGAATTGCTATAGGTAATGAATCAAATGGACTTAACAGATATCTATAGAACATTCTACCCAAAAAGGAAAGAATATACCTTCTTCTCTGCAGCTCATGGAACCTTCTCAAAAATTGACCACATACTCAGTAACAAAGCAAACTTACACAGATACAAAAAACTATTAGTAATCACCTGTGTCTTGTCGGATCACCACGGAATAAAGTTAGAATTCAATAACAATTCGAATACCAGAAAGCCTACAAACGCATGGAAGTTGAACAGTCAACTACTGAATCATCCCTGAGTCAAGGAAGAAATAAAGAAAGAAATTAAAGTCTTCCTTGAATTTAATGAAAATAAAGACACAACATACTCAAACCTATGGGACACAATGAAAGCAGTACTAAGAGGAAAGTTCATAGCACTAAGTGCCCAATTAAAGAAAACGGAGAAAGCATATATTGGACACTTAACAGCACACCTAAAAGCTCTGGAAAAAAAAGAAGCAGACTCTCCGAGGAGGAGTAGAAGATTGGAAATAATCAAACTGAGGGCTGAAATCAACAAAATAGAAACACAGAAAGCAATCGAAAAAATCAACGAAACTAAAAGTTGGTACTTGGAGAAAATCAACAAGATTGACAAACCCCTAGCCAAACTAATCAAACGGCAGAGAGAGAACACTCAAATTAATAAGATCAGAAATGAAAAGGGGGACATAACCACAGGCACAGAGAAAATTCAGAGAATCATTAGATCTTACTATGAAAGTTTATATGCCACAAAGTTGGAAAATGTAAAAGAAATGGACTTTTTTTAGATAAGTACCATATACCAAAGTTTAACCAAGAACAGGTGAACAATCTAAATAGACCTGTTAGTCGCGAAAAATTAGAAGCTGTTATCAAAAATCTCCCTACCAAAAAAAGCCCAGGACCAGATGGTTTCAATGCAGAATTCTACCAGAACTTCCAGGAAGAGCTAATACCTATACTCCTTAACGTATTCCACAATATAGAAACAGAAGAGTCATTGCCTAACTCCTTTTATGAAGCTACAGTTACCCTAATACCAAAACCACACAAAGACACAACCAAGAAAGAGAATTACAGGCCAATCTCACTCATGAACATCGACGCGAAAATTCTCAATAAAATACTGGCAAACCGAATCCAAGAACACATTAGAAAAATTATCCAATATGATCAAGTGGGCTTCATCCCAGAGATGCAGGGCTGGTTCAACATACGCAAATCTATCAATGTAATCCATCATATAAATAAACTGAAAGAAAAAACCATATGATCATTTCATTGGATGCTGAAAAAGCATTTGACAAAATTCAACACCCCTTTATGATAAAGGTAGTGGAGAGATTGGGTATACGAGGATCATACCTAAATATAATAAAAGCAATATATAGTAAGACTACAGCTAACATCAAATTGAATGGAAAGAAACTCAAAGCCATTCCACTAAAATCAGGAACACGACAAGGCTGTCCACTCTCTCCATACCTTTTCAATATAGTGCTTGAAGTTCTAGCAATAGTAATAAGACAACATAAGCGGATCAAGGGGATTCGAATTGGAAAGGATGAAGTTAAACTTTCGTTATTTGCAGACGATATGATAGTGTACATAAGTGACCCCAAAAACTGTACCAAAGAACTTCTACAATTGATAAACACCTTTAGTAATGTGGCTGGATACAAGATCAACTCCAAAAAATCGGTTGCCCTCCTATACACAAAGGATAAAGAAGCAGAGAGGGAAATCAGGGAAACATCACCTTTCATGATAGCCACAAATAGCATAAAATATCTTGGGGCAACTCTAACCAAGGAAGTGAAAGACCTAATTGACAAGAACTTTAAGTCCTTGAAGAAAGAAATTGAGGAGGATACCAGAAAATGGAAAGACCTCCCCTGCTCTTGGATTGGGAGAATCAACATAGTAAAAATGGCAATTCTACCAAAAGCAATCTATAGATTCAATGCAATTCTCATCAAAATTCCATCAAACTTCTTCACAGACCTTGAGAGAACAATAATCAAGTTTATATGGAAAAACAAAAATCCCGGGATAGCCAAAACAATCTTATACAGTAAAGGAACTTCTGGAGGCATTACCATCCCTGACTTCAAACTCTATTACAGAGCAACAGTATTGAAAACAGCTTGATATTGGCATAATAACAGAGAAGTCGACCTATGGAATCAAATAGAAGAACTGGGTATTAACCCACAAACGTATGAACACCTGATATTTGAAAAGGGAGCTAAAGGTATACAATGGAAGAAGGAAAGCATCTTTAACAAATGGTGCTGGCATAACTGGATGTCAACCTGTAGAAGAATGAAAATTGATCCATATCTATCGCCATGCACAAAACTCAGGTCCAAATGGATTAAAGACATCAACATTAATCCGTCCACTTTGAACCTGATAGAAGAGAAAGTGGGAAGTAGTCTACAAGATATAGTCACAGGAGACCAGTTCCTAAGCAGAACCCCAGGAGTGCAGATAATAAGAGAAGGAATGAATAAATGGGACCTACTGAAACTGAAGCTTCTGTAAAACAAAGGACACTGTCAGTAAGACAAAAAGGCTACCTTCCGACTGGGAGAAGATCTTCACAAACCCTTCATCAGACAAAGGTATGATCTCCAAAATATACAAACAACTCAAGAAACTAGACACTAAAACTCTAATTAACCCAATTAAAAAATGGGGTACTGAACTGAACAGAGAATTCACAACAGATGAACTCCGAATGGCCAAAAGGCACTTAAGGTCATGCTCAACCTCCTTAGCGATCAGGGAAATGCAAATCAAAACCACTTTGAGATATCATCTTACATCTGTCAGAATAGCCAAACTCAAAAACACCAATGATAGCCTATGCTGGAGAAGATGTGGAATGAGGGGAACACTCATCCATTGTTGGTGGGAATGCAAACTTGTGCAGCCACTGTGGAAATCAGTGTGGCGGTTTCTCAGGAAACTGGGAGTCAACCTCCCTCAGGACCCAGCAATTCCACTCTTGGGAGTATACCCAAGAGATGCCCTATCATACTACAAAAGCATTTGTTCAACTATGTTCATAGCAGCACTATTTGTAATAGCCAGAACCTGGAAACAACCTAGGTGCCCCTCAATAGAAGAATGGTTTAAAAAAGGTGTGGAACATATACACATAAGAGTTTTACTCAGCAGTAAAAAACAATGACATCTTGAATTTTGCATGCAAATGGATGGAAATAGAAAACGCTTTACTGAGTGAGGTAAGCCAGACCCAAAAAGAGGAATATGGTATATATTCACTCATATGTGGATTCTAACCATAATTAAAGGTCTTTGAGCCTATTATTCGTGATCCTAGAGAAGCTAAATAAGAAGGTGAACCTGATGAAAATCATGTAGCTATCTGCCTGGAGATTGGAAATAGACAAGAGTGCCAGGTAACCTCGGGTGCATGGGGGGGGTTGGAGGGTTGTTGGAAGGGGAGAGGGTTAGAGAGAAGGGAGTAGGGGAGGAATGGGGAAAGCTAGGTGGACTGGGATGGAGGGGGAGGGAGGAAGGATGGATATGGGATCAGGGAAGAATATATTTCAACTAAGGGAATCATTTTAGGGTTTACAGGAGACTTGATTATAAATGGGATCCCAGGTCCAAGGAGAGATCCCCAGATTGTTCTCTGGACAGAAGAGAGGGTGCCTGAAATGGCCTAGGCCCATAACCATACTGATGAATATTTTGCTTATCACCATAGAACCTTCATCTGGCGATGGATGGAGATAGAGACAGAGACCCACATGGGAACACTGGACTTAACTCCCTAGGTCCAAACGAGAAGCAGAAGGAAAGAGAACGTAAGCAAAGAAGGCAAGATCAGAGAGAACCTTCATCTGATGATGGTTGGCGATACAGACGGAGACCCATGTTGGAGCACCGGACTGAGCCCCCCAAGGTCCAAATGAGGAGCAGAAGGAGGAAGAAAATGAAAAAGGAAATAAGGACTGCGAGGGATGCGATCACCCACTGATACAAGGGGACAGATCTAATGAGAGTTTACCAAGGCCAGTTGGACTGGGACTGAACGAGGACGCAATCCAACCAGATTCTCTGAATGTGGCCGGATTCTCTGAATGTGGCTGTCCTGGAGTCTTTCTGAAAAGCCATTGACAATGGCACTGGGACTTGTTTCCTCTGCATATACTGGATTTTGCGGATCCAGTCCGTCTGGACACTCACCTTCCTGGAACTGGAGGGAGGGGGGAGGAACTTGAACTTCCCACAGGGCAGGAAACCCTGACTGCTCTTAGGGATGGAGGGGGAGTGGGGGGAGTGGGAAGGTGGTGGGAGGAGAGGCGGAAATGGAAACTTTTATAATTTAATAAAATTACTTAAAAAAAATTGAAAAAAAGATTAGAGCTCTTCAGTGCTGTTTGTCTCTACCATGCTAATTTCTCTTACTTTAGTTTTCAAATCTGCCCTTCACTGTCGACATTCCACCAATCAGCTGAACTCTTTCTTTCCCCTGCCCCACCTCAGGCCAGTATCTTAAACCAGTAGTATTTACACTCTTGATGCAAATGTTTCTACTTTGCCCTTTCTACCCCTGACTCCAACAATACTAGAACTCCTGAGAGCTTTTTCCTTGATTTATCACTTCCTGCATATCAGAGAAGTCCATCACATAGACTTTCTCTCTTCTATTTAGTTCTTTACAATAGGATTTTTATCACTGCTACTGGAGGCTCTGCTCCTCAAGGGTAAGCATAGTGTCAGATTTTCTTTTAGATCTCAGCATCTGCCACATTTCTTGGAACTCTGTAGGTCTTAAAGAAAAGTATCCATTGTAGAAATTAATGAGTAATATGCAAACAATGATCAGGAAAATCTTTCTAGCCATTTACCATTTTCAATAATGAAGCCACCATATCTACAAGACATATCAGTTCCCAAATAAAACTGTAATTCCATCATCCCAGCTGATTCTGACTATGATTTGTGAAAGACAGCCACCATGTTCTGCAATGTTGCTAAAGTGTAAATGCAGGAGAGAGAATTTTATGTTTTCCTCTCTCTTTTTATCCCTCAACAGATGTCAGCCTCAGTTAGATTCAAGTCAACTTATTAGTGCATGGATTTTAGCCAAAAGCAATTCACATTTCCAGAAGTATACTATCACATATGTCTTAATAACAGAAATGTAGATTTTCTTTTTTCAAAAATGTATATATGTAATAGGTCACATATGGTAGGAGAAATCTGTACATCTCTCAGTCGTTGTTGTTAGAATGACAACCTTGGGGATGATTTCTATAGCACTTTAATATACAAGTGAAAGGTTCTTCCCTAACACACTACAGAGCTCTGATTTTTATTGCACCTATCAAGTTCTGTTGCCACTGTACTTCCATTATACAGAGATTTCATCCAGGGATCTCTTGCCATGATTGTTGATCTCAGGAATCGTCAATGGAGTCTTACCCTAGAAGTGTATTTAATGGTAAAGGTCGTTAATATATATGGGGATATTATATGTTTACATTCCTCAGACACACACATATATGTATATGTATATATATATATAAATATATATATCCCCTTTTATATAGAATATCTACCAATGTTTACCATAGTGATGAAAAGAGCTTACACCTAGGAAAGTGTTGAAACTAAATTGAATGAGTGGCTGAGAAATGTATAGAGGTGAGCTTTTAAAGAGGAAATTGAGCAAATTTAGTGGACCTAGTCAATAATCTATTACCACCCTAGCAATTGTTCATGTAGCCTTAACTAGATTTAAAGATAACATAATTTCAGAAAACCCATATGATCTATGAAATGTCAAAGACTAGCAGTATTTGTAGGTGAATATTAATTGCTTATTAGGTATTATTGGCCTATCATGGATCACCTACTCATTGGATGGTCAAAGACAGTGAGTGAAGAGTGAGTGGCTTTGTTTGTAATAAGGACTAGTTGATATATCAGTCCCAGGAAATCCTGAGCACCCAATAATGGCTCAGTAAATGTCTATTCCATGTTTTAACATCTGCCAAACTAAAAGACTTGATAGTTTAACTTGTAGTGTCATGAAAAGTTGTTCTGTGTTTTTCTACCTGGCCAATTCAGTCAGGAGATACTGAACTTTTACTATATAGAGTTAAGGCCCATAGGAAGTAAGTGTGGCTCTATGTAGTATAGCCTTTGTTGTAACTATTGAACTCTCCCGTTACATCATCAAGTACTACAAATAATGTGCAAAGGAAGGAATGCATCTACATTACAATTACAATTTCACCTGTAGATACTGACATTGGAAATTCATGTTAATTTTCACATGTCATGAAATATCCTTATCATATTTTGCATTTTTCTAAACGTTTATCAAATTATACACAAAAGTACTCTATAAAAATCTCATCAAATGGTCAACTCTATGTTTATACTTCAGTTATAACTGATGCCACTAGACCTCAACTTTCCATTACACATGCATATAAACTTCCTAATTCATGTTCCAAAATTACAACCAAAAACTCATTCTAGATAGAGATCAAAAAGCAAGTACTAAGAGGAAAAGCAACTGGAAGGAAGGATAGCAATGTGGGAACATTTCTACACATGCCATAAGTAAGAATAATAGAGAGTAGATAAGGACACAGTTACAACATACCATTTCCTGTGACCTAATGGTGGCAACCTATTAGACCAGAACTAACAACTTTGTTAAGCCTCTAGGTAAGCCTTCCAGAAAGACCATTTTCTTAATTATATCTGATCTAATCCTTCATTCAGAATGTATAGCTCAATTTTTTACACTATTTGGGGATCCAGTGCACTATGTGCTACCAAAATTCATTGACAGGCATCAGAAATGGCAAGAGGGCCACCGTATACCAAACTTCGAAGACCTTTTGTTGTTCTTGAGCCTGACAGTGTAAATAAGTAAGGCTGTAGAGTTTCTGCCCTGGAACTATGCTTAGGAAGATGGCCTTCTTGAAGTGTCCATATAGCTATGGCTGTCAGCTATATTTGATATCATGATTCCAAGTACAACAAAGATACCCTAAACCAACACTGAATTATTTAATTAGAAGATATTTCCAAACACTTATCCTTAGTACTGATTATATTTTTTTTGAAAAAAAATGTGGTTAAGAGTAGGAAGATTCACAATACTTTGACCCTTTCACATGTTCTATCTCCTTTAAACAGCTTAAAGAGTCAAATATTAGGTAGAATCTGCATTGTGAAGTAATGAAAATCCATAAAAATGTATAATTTCAAGAAGGGTGAAATTGGGCTGGAGAGATTGCTCAGAGGTTAAAGCTTGAGCTATTCTTCCAGAGGTCCTGAGTAAATTCCCAGCAACCACATGGTGGCTTACAACCATCTATAATGAGACCTGGAGCCCTCTTCTGGAATGCAGGGGTATATACATGCAAACCGAACACCATATATCTAATAAATAAAATAAATTTCAAAAAAGGGGGAGGAATACATCTTTAAAAAGGAAGGGAAAATTTTTTTTGCAATGACCAGACAGAAAACTGGCATCATTTTCAGGTTATTAGATTAAAATGTAACGCAGTCAGCCCCACACAGAGACAACATGCTGTCCTGTGCATGTAATGATGAAGTTTGGACTAATTTCCTATAGGAATAAGTTGAAGTTGGGGAGCAAGTTGCCACATTAAGGGCAAGATTTATACACTCCTATTCTTTGCCCTACCCCATATGACCTGAAGCACATATGTATATGCAACCAAACTGGACAAAGCAATGTAGTCTGACTGTGGGAAAGAACATCACTAATGGACCACCCAGGGATTAAGCCCTGACCCTGCCTTCGTTAGCATCATCCTCTAATCCTCAGAACTGTCCTGGCACAGGCTCACAGTGGAAGAGTTGCCAGTGTAAACAGATGGAAAAGAAGCCAGGGTTCAGAGATGAGTCTAACCTCAACCAGACAAGATTAAAACTCAGCAACTAAACTGGCTTCCAGAGGATGAATACAACACATCCCAACTGTAGAGGGCCTTGCAAGAGCTATGGACTGAGAAGATTCTGTTGACTAAAAACATTAAAACATGTAAGCATAGTATACAGTGCTTTAGAAAATGTATCAGTTTAGATTTAAGGATATGCTAAACACCACCTGTATGTTCTGGAAAAGCCAGTTCTCTCACACTACAGAAACAACTTTTTTATTCTTGACATAGCTGATCCATTCTCCAAGAACTATAAAAAAAACAATGCACTTACTATTTCTGTATTTTGTACTAACTATAATGTAAGTTTTCTGGCATAAATTAACACATACTGTCTAGACATGTGATATTCCAAGACCTGTAATAACCGAGTAAACAGAGAAAGTCCTTCCTTGGCCATGTCACTGATAAAAATGGTATACATCATAACATTGCTATCAGGTGTCACAAAATCAAATGACAAGACAGTCATTCCTTTTCACTTAAAAATCTCTCTTCTAGAAAAGACAGGATATCTAATGTGTCCTATATTTAAAGTAACAGTGTGTGGCTTGTTACAATTTTTGTGTCTTACAAAATGGCTTAGTAACTGCTCTTTGTTAGCAACCCTCATTCAGTTGAATGGATTTTTATGAGCTTTTCATTAACAGAGTACTGAAGCCTTGATGGCAAGGTGCAAACCTCCCCACGTGGCTGAAGATCACTTGGCACATGTTCAGCCATTTATGTCTCTGTCGTAGGTTCAGGGTTTGCAATTAAAAATATAATCTTTTCAGCATGAGAAGAAAAAACTCAAAGGCTTGAAGTAGTATCCATTGAATATGATTATAATAGTATTTGGCAGCTATTCATGATGGCACATATTAATTTATGTATACTGTGTAAACTTGGGGCATTTCCTCATCAGGGACACATGGAAAACTAGAAGCTGGTCATTATTCATTGGATGGTATTTTTTCCCTGTGTTCTGTTTTGTCTCTAAATTGTCATGAATAAAGATAAATGCAAACTCCATGTCTTTTATGAACTCAATTTCCCCCATGCACAGAGTTCATTAGAATCAACAACTTAAACTACTAAAAATAACTTACTTCACAGGATTATTCTTAGGTTTTGCCTTTTCAACAGCCTGCAAATAGAGAGAAAAATGCAATTAGACAATATTAACAGGCATAGTCTTTGCAACTAGTAACCAAAACATCAAGCAGTAGAAAGTTAGCAAATGCTTTGTAGAAACTTTAGGAAAGAACTAAAACCAGCTCCCATGGATAAGCAGTGACATAGAAATCAACTTTCTTCCCCAGAGAAGGTATTTACTTGTCTAAGCACAGACAGGTATTGTTAGAGCACCTGGAAAAGTTCAGCAGGAGCCATGAAAGTGGCTCTTCAGGCACAAGCAGATCATCCCTTCTCTACCATTGAATCTAACTTTACACAATGTGGGCCTGATTAGATTGAAATGACAGAGGGGTATGCAAAACATGGTGGCTCCACGTCAGGGGATCATTAATATTAACATTCTTCCCAACACCGAACCACACCTATACCATGAGGGAAAGGACAAAAAGTTACCTCAAATTCCTTTGAGTAACAGACATTACAAAAGCACAAGGAATGCCCATATCCTGAGATTAATTTCCTCCCCTGAAACCTTTAGGAAAATACACACCAAATCTTAAAATGAGGACATTTTGGGACCACGTGGTCTGAGTCACCTTAGACATGGAGACTGGTTCCAGTTTATTGCTGAACCCATTGATCTGTGTACAGTCCATTTATCATTCATGAAAAGAGCTAGTGATCTTCACAGTGTATTAGAAGAAACAACTCTGATCATCTGTCAACAGCCCTCTTATTTCTGTTTCCCTCTCCACAGGGATTTCATCTTCTTCGATTGTTCTGGAATTAAAATGTTGCTAAGCAACACAGCTGGGGGCTCTGATGGCAGAATGGCTACAGTCTATCAAACTGTTTAAGCACCTGGAGGGCTTGAATGATGATTTTTTTTCCATATATCTGTAGAATAATCATGTAATCAGAAACAAACTTGCACTCTGCTAGATTTTCTCAGGCTATCAGAATATCATTTAATATGGAGAGCAATGAAGCAGCAGTCTGACCACCTTCAGGCTTGTTCAGACACTTTTAAACAATATCCATTAGGGGACCTAGTTTGTGAATCTTGAAGTGGGAAGAGTCTAAGGGGAGGAGAACAGTGCTGTAAATTAGAATACCGAGGCAATCATTTCCAACAGTGCCGCTCTCACACTGTACTTGACATTGTAGCTAATCATCAGTGAGATTCAATATGTTGAACTCAGCTATGCCAAAACCATGCATTCAATAGCCATATACAGTTTCCAACTTTCAAACATTACTGTTGAAAATCTAAGCTTGTCTTACTTATTAAGTCTCGGGATCTGTCATTAGATAAACATCTGCTAATATTGGACACTTACTTTGCCTTAATAGGGAAAATTCATTTTCTCACCACCTGTGCCTGAATTTGAATTTTAGCAAGTTCTAGAATAAGAAGACAGTTAGGAAATGAGGCAACAGGCAAAAATGAGGAAACAAGAACTATGTGTCTGGCTTCTCCTAATCACCTCTCTGTATATCTAGGACTTGTGACACCATTCCTATGTAATCCATGTAGATAAAAGGTGCTAACACTGATTACCACGGATTCTTCCAGATCAAATAGACAAAGGAGGAGAAAGATGCATATCACTGACCTTTCCTATGGTACTGACACTTAGTCTGCATTGGCATGCACAGTCCCCTCTGCTGTAAATTTCCTTTCTTCCCTTCTTTCCCCTTCTCTTCCATTCCCTTTCCTTTCCTTCCCTTCCCTTCCCTTTCTTCTCCCTTCCCTTCCTTCCCCTCCCTGTCCCCTTCCTTTGTGCTTACTCTCTCCCTCCCCCCTCTCTTGTCCTTGCTTTTTTCCTTTCTTTCCCTCTCACTCTCTGTTATACCTCCCTCCTCTCGCTTTCTCCAGTTTTCCCTTCAGTACTGTCTGGTAAGGAATAAGGTATGGTAGTCAACTGAAAATGCATCACTGTGGGAATCATATTAATTCACTTTTTACAATTAAAATGCAATCAAGTCTGTTCTAGAAGCTGTAAGTTATCATCATTGTAGTAGGCACTGTTCCAGCAGTTTCTCTTGCTTGATGTGATAAAGTGAACATAGCACTGGCAGAAGATGTAGAAGGCAGAAATCAAGCTGGCAATACTAAACCCAGCTTTGATTTAGAGACACAGTTTTTTGAAAATGTCTTCTCTTTCTTGTTTCACAACTGTCAATCATAGCCATTTATTTATTTATTTATTTATTTTTGCTGATCAGAAGCCTTATTCTGATACAGGCCAGGTTCTTTGAAATATTTGTCATTGTGTATAGCTATTTTAAGACTATAACTTCTTTCAAATAATATTTTTTCCTAGATTGCTTGGCTATCAACTGGAAATGTCTGTTCTTAGAAGTTTTGTTTTCCTTTAGAAATGCTATAGGCAAATATACTCATGTCATCCTTTGTGACCTCATGGGGGAATTTCTAAACTAAATGGTGACAGGGAATCTATGTCAGATGAGACATGGCTCACAATTCATGTTCTCCACATTTGCTGTAATGCAACTTTGTTATAGGCATGCTATGAGGGACTGTAATACTAAGGAGATGTGGAAGAAAAATTTAAGCAGATTTTTTGGATGCAAATTATATGTGGCTTTAAGGCATAAAAGAATTGCTCTACAAAATTTACAAGGAGAAAATTTTCTCCTTTGAAATGAGCAAATATAAGAAGAAAATCTCACATTCCAGATACACGGGGAAGGATGAGAGACATGATGTCAAAGGTAAATTAAAAGGGAATGACACAGTGTAATTCACCAAGCATTAAGTCATAGCTACATTTAAGTTTAAAAATATGTATTAAGCTAATTCAAATGGATTGGAAAAAAATGAATAGTCGACAGTTAACAGTTATGTTGCTTTAATTTATAATGTCTGTATGCTTTAAAAAACCTAGATTCTCCTATTTTGCATCATATTTCTGTTGCATGATATATATCTCACCAAGGAGGACATTCTCATGTAAGGAAGAATACTGAAAGAAAATTTTAAGGGTTATTTTCAAGTACAACATGGTGAAGGTTAGCAAGCTGTACAGAAGTGCTCATCTTTTGATATTGTTGTGTACAAATGAGTTAGCCTTTATTCATAGCCACCTTGGACTACCTGCAGCCAGTGGATCATAGGTTAAAACTACCTGTTAGTACAAGAGCAAGGTACCGGAAACGTTAGTAAGGTGGGTTGTGGTTCTGGTTTTGCTACTTATGGTACTAACAAGAGACTAAAATTTCTAAGTCCCATTTTTCTCATTTTGAAAATGAAGACAATCATACCTGTCCTTTCTATGTCAGTGGCCATTGTTAGCACTCCACATTGATGGCTATGCTCAGAACTTCAGTATGCTAAGTAAATGCATGGACATCATTTGTGAGTGCTTCACACAAAGGTGTTAGTGTATTGAGTTTCATGGTAAGATTGTTTGTGTATTTACTAAGTAGTGGTCAGGTTGCTGTACCAAACATATGTAGTTACTGCAATAAGGATAAGAAATACCACTATCCTCCTTTCTCCATATCAAGAATATCTTTGAGGTGAAAATAATGCCCTTGTCTAGAAAGCATTATTAACAGAAGACTCTGAAGAACTGTTGAGACATAATGAAGCAGGTGAAGGCCTTCTACCATTTCATACTTATGAATCTTCTAGAATTCTTGGAGCTTAATGGTAGAACACTCTGGGACCTGGAGGTACAGGTATGGGTCAGAAGTAAGTCTACATACCACTCAAATCTCTCTCTCCTTCCCTTTTCCTTCCTTTCTTCCCTTCCTCTCTCTGTATGAAGCCAAAGATTATCGATTGATCCTTCTTGTTTTTTGACTCTTGCTACAAAGCCCAGTCTAGCATAAAACAAGTGATTTCTCTGCTTCTGCCATTCAAATGCTGCAATTACAGGTGTGTGCTGCCATACCCAGCTTGCTGAGCCCTCATTTTCAGGTTATCCTTCCTTCAGAAATCCCTCCTTCTGCAACTTACAGTATTGGAATACTCTTAACTTTCTCACTAACATTCTATGCCAAGAACATTGAAAAAGAACTATATTCCAGGGAGAAGTCACTTCTATTATTCTAAGGAGTGTTTATGAGCTGAGGCATATCTCATTGCCAACACTGTACTATCCAAAGTATTCTGCTAAGCAATCAATTGATTAATTCAGGATGGATGATGTAGACAGGCTTCTAACTGCTAGTTCATTAAATTTGCCTTCTTAAAACTAAAAACTTACTCTTCTTTTTATATAGAGAATCTGAGTATTGTACTGAAGCTAAAATGGCTCATACTGCATCACAAGAAGCACATAATGTTGAGTTCTCATCAGAGAAAGGAAAAAAAAAAGAATTACAGTCAGTGACTAACTACTGAACTCCATCTACTAGAGCATATATAACATTCTGACGAAGAAAATGCTACATATAAGCAACTTAGAAAATTTGTTAACCATCTCTCTGTAATGCTGCTTTCCCAATATTCTTTATGGTAATTTTGACTCTGTGGCTCTGATGACTTACTGTTCTTGTCCATTAAACCAGAGAAAATCTAGAGAATTGGGGTAGAGGGATTTTTCAGAAGGAAGGCCTGAATAGTTGCATCCAGAGTTAAACATTACCCATCTATGATTTTTAGTAAACAAATGTAATGCTATATTTTTTTATGTTGAGGTTGTCAAAGAGAGCACTCACATGGTCTGGAGATATTGTACCAGTGGAAACATTTTGCAAGGATATGTATTCAGGTACTGCATTTTTCTGTCATAAATACTGTCAGTCAAACCTAAAATATTATTTTATTAGTATTTCTGTGCATAACTTTTACTTTCCCACTTACATGCTTTTCTCTTATTCTACACACATGTGTGCTAAGCTGAATCTTTATGCTTCTTGGTAAAAAGGAAAAATTCAATCATTCAGATAATTTCAAATAACTGCACATTAGGCAATGCAGCACTAAGACAGAAGATCAATTATTGTATTGATTTTTATTCTTTATTGCCACATATTTCTCTTTTATTTTTAACTATTCACATAGTTGTGCTACATGACACAGCTATGTACCAACCTAATGACATGCACTGGTAAATTTTATTGATTACCTTAGTTCATAAAAAAACTCCTTTATTGACAAATAACCTTATCATCAAGATATTCAAGTGGCTTCAAATCAATGCCCGCAGAACTAGCTAAATCAACTAAAAAGATATATATATCTTTATATATATATATATATATATATATGTATATATACAAGTAGAGCACTTGTCCAAATATAATAATGAATTTTTTTTCAAAGCAGGGTTTTTCTGTATTGCCTTGACTGTTTGACTGTCCTGGAACTCACTCTGTAGGCAAGGTTGACCTTGATCTCATAGAGATCCACCTGCCTCTTCCTTCCAAGTGCTGAGATTAAAGGCTTTTGTTACCAGTGTGTGGCATAAAAATAAATTTCTTAATTACAGCATTTACACACATTTCACTTGGATGAGTAAAATGAGAAAAAAACATTATATCTTGGAGACTGAGGTTTCAGCTAGCATAAAGTATACACAAGAGGAAAGAGTAAGAAAAAATGTCACTCAACTTGTATAGAACCTAGATTCCTGGCTCTATGCTGTGGGACAATGATCTTGTACTTTGTTAAGATTTGTCACTTGTATTTTAATAAAATGCTGATTGGCCAGTAGCCAGGCAGAAAGTAGAGGCAGGGCAATAAGAACAGGACAATTCTGGGAAGAGGAAAGATGCAGTTTGCAGTCATTACCCAGATGCAGAAGATGCGAGATGAGAATGCCTTGCTGATAAAGGTACCAAGCCCTGTAGCTAACACAGACAAGAAATATGGACTAATTTAAGCTGTAAGAAACAATAAGAAGCCTGAGCTAATAGGCCAACCAGTTTATAATTAATGTAGACCTCTGTGTATTTCTTTGAACAACTGAACAACTGGGGGATCTGGTGGGACAGAAACCTCGGTCAACAACAGCTATATTTCTGATTTTACAACCAAGGACTAGGAAGATGCCACTTATCATTTTATTTTTAGTGATACCTAAAAGAGTACACAGAAGTTATACTATACATATAGGAGGCAGGAATAGAATTTTGACAGGAGACATTAGGGTAAATTTGGTTTTGGTTTAAAGAATCATGACTTGTATCCAATAGCCAATAAACATTTACCACAGAAATTATTCAAGGACCTTGGCAATTTGAGAGACATGGCTATTAAATCTGAGCATGACATAGTGTCCTGAAGGAATACAGGCTTCATACAGATAGAAATGGAAGACTATGGTATGAGAGATCAGAACTAGGCACATGTATATGTGGGTCCTTCCTTCTGTTAAGAAGATGACATTTACTAGCATTGCAAATAGGAGGGGCTCTCACTAGTACTTCTATTCCACTTGGTGTCAGAAATTATTTTTCTTACTCTTCTGGGTTACTTCCAAGCTTGATGCTTATTACCTCTCAGCCTGTGGGTCCTGCCTTTTTACTGTTCCATTGGTTCTTTATTCTTACCCTTTGATAGAGAAATCCTTTGAGATTCCAATTTGATCACATTATTCCCCTTTTTAAAATTTGGGATGGGCTGTAGCTTAGTACTAAATATAAGCAAATCTATGAGTTCTAATTATAGATGAAGAAGCAAGCCACTAAAAAATAAAAATATCATGATTCTAGAAACTCATTTCTCAGAAAATCACATATCAACCTCATCTACCCTGATGCTTACTAAGACTCTGACTGAACAGCTGCCATGTGGCAGTTTCCAATGATTTTTATGTATATGTTTATTAATGTGACAACCAGTTTCTCTAATGCCTATCCAAAGATGACTGACAATAGAATTCTGAAGCATATGCTTTCCTAAAGGCTTCCTCCCTTATACCATCTCTTGTGAAGGATACACAGTCCTTTCTAAGGGCCATTTGTCAGCTGATGATTTCTTCTAGAACTTAAGTTTCATCTTATTTTAACTAAGTGGAAAATATAGTGTTATTGTCAAAGAAACATGTCTCACCCATAAAAGCAACCTTTTGACAGTACTTTTCCTCTATGAAAGTATGGATTCACTAGGAAAGAACACCTCAGTATGAGCTAGACATGTTCATTTCCCTATTAGAAGAGTCAATGAAAGTGGTTCTTGGTCACTATTCTCCTGCTGTTTGTGGATTTAAAAAATATAGTTTTCTTTCTCCCAATCATTTTGAGCCTTCTTATTCTCACACTAAAATAATACTCAAACAATGGCATGTGGTCTTTTCATAGAATACAGTCAATACAATAACAGAAACTCTCACCCTATCACATGTAAGAAGAAAAAATGGGCAATGTATTTTTTATAGACAGCAGATACTCAGTGTTTCTCGTTTTCCAAAGCATGTATCAGTGCACTTGCTGCTGATCAAATAACTTTATCATTAGCACACTAATGTTATCAGTTTTTCTGTCCCTTCCAAGCATATTATGCTCAGGATGAAGAGGGCACATCAATTTTTAATCCAGATGGTGAATACTGAGTGAATTATACTCGGTTTCCATAGTGGCAAAATGAGGCAATTGAAGTGAAATATATGTTTTGTCATTTTCAGTTCCAACATCCTATATTCTAATATACATATGCATGACTCAAGACTAAATATGAAACTTGTCTACATCCATTAACAAAATAATGAGCCTGAGCATATTTATACATTTTTAGTAAAACAGTCTAAAAACTCATTTTAAATATATTTTTGAGATATAGAGAGTATGGCTGTAAACATTAGGTAAGCATAGCTTTTTTAAAGAAAAAACTACGAAGCCACTTGCATTCTGAATGGATAATGTTCAATTTGTAGCTATCTGGAATTTGTACAACTCTTTTTATACTTATAGTCCTTATGCTTTGTGCCAATTATTCTTGCTATATATAGAAAAGTAAACATGGAAGCCCAGGAATGAGATAAACTCTTTGTTCCCTTCAGAACTTGATCCATGGTGTTTAAAGCTTGTCTAGTGGCTTTTCTAGCACATGGTCAATACTTGGTGAGGGTATAGGGTAAGAGCATGTTTGAAATCTAGACCAAAGCCTCAGTTACTTTTGTTTCAAAGCCAGCATATCAGTTTAAACATTTTATATTTTTAATTTAGAAATATTTTATTACCACCATTTATGAGAGATATTCATATTTCTTATTATAGTCTAGAATTCTGATTAAAATCAAAGCTTGGAAACTTCTCATAAACTCAGGCACACATGCTACATTTTCCAGAGTTTGCTCACTAATGACTGCAAGACAGAACCGCCAGGCTTCACCCATCCATTAGGGCAGAAGTTGGGGAGATAAATGGATTGAAGAAAGTAACACAATTGAATAAAACAGGGAGTATGGTAAAAGCAGAGACAGGGACATTGCTCTTTGGCCACTTCTTCTCAGGGTCAATGAAAAGAGCAATATGGCCATTCCTCTTTCTTCTGACACTTCAATTTAGATGTGCATATAATGATCTATAGCTTCTCAGACATGGCTGCTGCTTCTACTGCCATAATCTTTACAGAGGCAAATATGTTCTGTTTGCTCTTTGTGGATGGAAAGTCTATGATCATCTTGTCATACGTGAATGTTTTCTATTCAAACATTTAAAAATGCTTATTTTTTCTGCTTGGATCTAAGGCAAGCACTTTATCATTACAAGTGTCTGATTTAACTTCACTAAGAAAAAAGTATCAAACTTAGCAAAAGAGACATTGGATTTGCAATTGGAAGATCCATAAATGGATAATTTATGAAGTATCATGAACATTAACTAGTACGTGGTCACTACTGACCATGTGACAAACACGACATGCAAAATCATTGTGCTTCTGTACATCTTTGCATACTCAAGGCATTCCATTATAGAGAGATTGCAAGCCAAAATATTTGGTACTAAAAGTGGAAAAAACATAATTACAATGAAAAAATTCAGCACATGTGTTTCTGAATAGCCACAGACTTGCCGGAAGCATATTAAAAATCATATCATACAAGCCTTAAGCAGTTTTTTTTAATCTAGTCTATGCTAATATAGCCAAATGGAAAACACAATCTTGGGAATATGAAGGCCAATGTTATTCTATTAACCTCATATGTTATCCTATTTACTCTCTTGTCTTTAATGAATAAATTAAAATGCCCTTGCTTTTTCTAATTGCTCGGTGGTCTGAGTATGACAATGTATGGATTTTATTTGGTTACTTTCTGTAACCTCAACAGCCCCAACTCAATCATTTTATGGGGGATTTCAATGAAAGACAATGACAGATAAACTGTTTACATTAAAAGACTCTATTAAAGTTATTTTGAAGCCAGTTTCAACCTAATCCATCTGCTGTTTCTCTAGTTCTGACAGGATGGCCTCTCTTCCTGTGGGTGCCGTATTGATGTCATTACCAACGAGGCCTTTCCTAGCCTTTATGCTGATAACAAAGTAAATGGAAATGTGCTGAAACCTTAGGAAGGCAACAACTTGTTCAGCATGATGAGGAAGAACTGTGACCACAAAACAGGAATGATTCCAGCAGGGAAGAGTATCTGTTGTCACAACTAATGTGCTCACAACAGCATAGCAACTCTAAAAGGACCAGCTGATAGCATGAGGAACATTCATTGCATCGGTTTCAGTAGCAATTTTTCTACATAAAAACAGGCTTTCAGTTTAAGTTGGCTAATGTATTTGGGGAATTCAGTATAGGTATAAGCAGCTAATCCAAAATTTGTCAGAATGCCCAGAATTTTCAGTGTTAGGAATTTTGTGTCATGTGAAATTATTAAATAGCAACTTAACCAGAAGGTAGCCCATCAACAAACAACAAATTGTTCAGATAGAAATCCAAAATTAAGAATCAGGATTGGCAACAAACTTTTTTCGAACAACAAAAGAAAAGGTTTTCATTTTGTTTAAAACAAAAAGGGTCTTTAGAACAAACTTTCAGAATGAGGTTGTTCTAAATCTACAGAGAAAAAAATGAATTAAAATAATGAATTGGAGGGCAAGAGCTAAGAAAACATTTTTTCTATAACTAATATGCTTGAGATACAGCTTTGTCATCAGCTTCTATTTGAAAACTACTCACAATCTCCACCAACATGCTTTGAATCAGGTGCATGTTTCAGAGCGTGTCAGGTTAATCTTTATGTGGTAAAACAAATTTGCATACATTTGAACTACTTAGATAATGTATCCAGAAACAAGACATTAGAGTTCCTTGCTTTAAAAGAAATTTTAGATTGTTTGGCTGTTTTATTTTAGAAATTTAAACACATTAATATAAACATTTTTTTCAGAATATAGATGTCTTTATCTGAGAAGGCTTTAGATAATGAGCATCACAGAACATCCTGTCTCCAGAATACAGCAGACTATAAGCTTGGAGCTATGTCAGTCAAATGCTGTGCTATCATTTGATGAAATAATAAGCAGGAGTTTACATGTACTGGATGACTTTTAGAGGCTGGTCACTATACATTTGAAGTCTTTGGAACTGAACAAATTCTAGAGTGTTAAAACTTTAAAGACAGCAATTTTAATAATCCTGTCAACATAATTCTGTTGTTAAAAAAACAGTTGAGACTGATTAGCCTACTTCTATTGAAAGAGAAGCACAAGGTCTATATCTTTAGATCTTTTATTGAACTGCAAGCACAGCATCAATAACTGCTTCTCAGCTGTAAATGAAAATTGATTCCAGGTTTAACTCTTCATTTTCAGGGGTTCCTTTAATCCCAAGAAACATGAGAAGAAAAATTTGACAAAAAACAAATAAACAAACAAAACCCGGAAGCAGTAGATTCAATCACATGAGGCAGGACTATGCAGAGAACATGACATATCCCTATTTTTAAGGAGCTCATCCTCTTGAATCCAACTACTCCCTGACTGAACCCCAGTGAACTGATCACAGCACTACTTTCTGTCCTGAATGACTGACTTGAAAATGGTAATTCAATAAGTTTTTTAAGGGGAAGGCCAGAGATGGAAATATATCTCAAATGTGAAAAATCCCAAATGACAAGTGAAAATTCAAACAGCTGGTGATGGACATCATGTTAATCCCCCATTCAAAACCTTCCATTGATATCCACCTGGTGATGGACATCATGTTACTCCCCCATTCAAAACCTTCGATTGATATCCACCTGGTTAGTTTCTTTCTTTTAAACACGTATTGCAACAGAAATGTTCACACAAAAACTAAATACAAAGCATTGTTTCTTATACCAAGACTCTTCTGAAACTTTGTAATGTCTAATATGAACTTAAAATGGTATTTCTGTCTTATTTGGGGTTAGTTTCCACAAAGAAAGCAATGGGAATAAAGCATTCCAGGAGAGCCTTTCATCCTTTTTGTTTTCCCTGGGGCAGAGCAGAAGCTATCTCAAAAAAATGAAGAGAAAAACTGAATTCAAAGTGTATGGTTCAACTGTCCATCTATATCAGTCCTTTTAAGCAAAGCTTCCAGAGACACGTACTTTTCTGGAGGACTTGATACAGTGCCATTGATGACCTAACCTTTAATTCCTGGAGATGCTGGCTTAACAGTTGCCAGGGCCTAGGGGAGTAAAGGTCATCCACACCTGACACATACCTTTAAATGCTAGTTAGAACATTCAATCTAGTTCTTAGCAAATCCTATGAACACCTAAGCCAAAATGAAGAGTAAGGTCTATTCTCTTGTATATCTAAGAGGGAACTGTAGCCAACAGGCTACGAGGAAGAATATCCACATATTTGTCATACTTAAAGTTTTCCGCATGCTTTCTCATAGCTAATTTTCCCTCAAAACACTTCTATGAATTAGACAAGATTGTTTAATTCTAATTTACTAATGAGAAATGTGAGACTTAAGGATATTTGGCAATTTCCCCAAATGTAATATAATTAGTATCTATGAAGTAGGTCTTATTACCAGGCTTATCCAGTTCAGAAACTACAGACTTAAAGATTATGCTTTTAAGTTCACACAGCTAATAAATATGAAGGAAAGACAGATTCTTTTCATTCAAGTTTGCCACATGCTGACTATTCTTATGTACCTAATTCAGTAGTTCTCTTTAACTTTCCATTATTCACAGTAAAAGGGAAAGTAGATAGACCTAGTATTTAAAAAAATACTAGACTTTTTATATCATCAGACATAGCCATAACAATGATGAATATTATTATAAAGTGATGAACAGCTGTTATGCCCTAAAGCTTTAGTGTGTCAAGTCCTTTGATATATATTGGTCCACTTCTTCATTGAATCAACTATGACACAATGAATAGGTACTACTGTTATCATTACTTTATAGAAACTAGACAGTTTGCTAAAACTCATTTAGTTTGAAAGTGGTAACACTAGCATTAAAACCGGCATCTGTTTGAATGTAAGGCTATCTCCATAGTTATTCATCAATAGTGTCTTAGCATGAGAAATCCATGTCGTCTCTCAAAGTCTTTATTAAGAAGTGAACTGCAATAGGAATATGGAAAAAACATCTGTGTTTTCATTTTCTTTCTGTGTATGTATTGTATATGTTCTTGACATTGCTGGAGATAGAATAGTGCCAAAAATGAGACAAATTAATAATGCCATATCATTTACATGGCCCTATATTAGGCAGATGAAAACAATGTCTGTGGTTCCTTTATAAGACAAACATAAAAAAGACCCAGTTGTTGAAATGACCAGTCTAGCTAAAGATAAAACAATTATATTTTTTATTTATTATAACTCAAAAACTCAAAAAACAGGAAATGAGAAGTCCAAGCACAGCAGTGTCCCAGGTATCCCAGGAGAAATGGCAGAGAGAGAGAGAGAGAGAGAGAGAGAGAGAGAGAGAGAGAGAGAGAGAGAGAGAGAGAACCTGGCCACACACATTTTTCTCCTTGTCCCAGGAAGCCTTAACTAAAACCCATCTCTCAAAAACAATTGGCTAACAAGGTTCCCCATCACCCAATGATTATGTTTCTTTTTCCATGCTAAAAAGAGTCAATACAAATGTTCATAAAAATATTTGCCCTTAAGTACTCACAACAGCACAAAATAGCTAAAGAGCAGACATGACTGAAATATCATCAATAGATAAGTATATAAGCAAAATGTGCTTCATCCAAACAATGGAATATTATTTTGCCATATAACTAAATGAAGTGTTACTATATGGTACAACCTGAAATAACTTAGAAAGAAATCATTATGGTAAGTGAAGCCAGACATTAAAAGGATTGAACATCATAGCATTCCATTATAGGGATAGGCAAATCCATGAGGACAAAAACTAGATTAGTGAAGTATCCTCAGGGATTAAGGGAAAGGAGGATTGAGCATATTTCACAGGTATAGAGTTTTCATTTGGGATAATGAAAATATTTGGGGATTGGTGATAGATGTGCAAGTTTGTCAATATACTGAATGTCACTAAACTTTGAGTTTATAAATAATTTGTGCTGTGTAATATTTAGTAATAAAAAGGAAAACAGCTTTAAATCATATAGTATTGGGAAAGAATGGTAAGCCTTATAAATCCAAATGTTCACCAAATGTTGTTATTACTACTAAATTACTATAGCCTTCCAAGTCTCTTAACTTGTCCTCAAAATTCTGCAAAGTGGCTCATCTGTGAATACCTGCAGCCTTGTGAATACTTCTATTTCATGAACTCAACTATATTATTTTGTTGTATTGTGTGGTTCTATCATTTCAAATTCTCTGTTGAATAGAAGAAGTTTAGCTACGTCTGATCAGAGGGCAGTCTACTTCCAACTCATCATTCTGTATCAGCACTTGGTATAATGTCAGCAAAGTTATCTCAGAAACTAAGATGATACCACTTCTTAACATAATACAAAAAATAATCCTATGACTTACAAGGCAAAGTGTATTTATATATTCACATAGAGAGGAAATAAATGTGAAAAATTTACTCTCAGTTATTGCTACATTCTCATCTAAACATTTCCATTAAAATTTAAGGTTGCAGCGGTCAAAATCAATGATGTTGAATTTTTGCTTTGCTTTTGATTTGTTTACAAATGTGATGCTTTTGTTATTGGCATAGTAAATGTAGAAAGCAGAAATGACAGACATTGGAAATGAAGTGTGTGTTTCACATTTGTTATGAAGCTCACACGACAGATGACTGCTTGTACTTGGTAAATGCACAGCAAGCACCTTGGAAACAGTTGTCAGTTTGTGAGCGCACAGTTAGTAATTTCCTTGCATTTGTTCTTGATAGGCCACTAAACTTGCAATTATGCAATATTTTATATCATCAAAACTGCCTTCTGCACTCCATATTTGGTGGCATAACAACCAGAAGAATTAACCTTTTGGAAACTGTACAGGGATCATTTATATTATACACCATTGCTGGTACTTATAATGTTATTTTACTTGCTAAAACCAAGAAGTTCAGTCTCACCTGAAATAATATTTAAAAAAGAGTGTAGTCCTTTTATCTGGGGAGATAGTATTGGAAATGCTTGTAGTATAGAACAGAAGAAATCAAGGACAACTGAAAGCTCTTGCTAAATGCACGTTGCTGCAGCATTCATTCCCAATTCCACTGTGTATCTTGGAGAAGAAAATGGACCAGTCACATTTACACCAAAATTAACGACTTTAAATGCTAAGCTTCACTCTGGAGTCATCCAATGGACATGACATGACATCCAAATACAGCAAGTAGTTCAAAACACATAGAGATGATACTCTCTATTGCTCATTGATAAACAATATTTGTGCATAGAAAATAGAGAGATAGAAGACGTGATTTAACCAGATTCTTGGAATTTGGCCGGATTCTCTGAATGTGGCTGGCCCGAAGTCTTTCTGAAAAGCCATTGACTATGATACTGGGACTTGTTTCCTCTGCATATACTGGATTTTGGGGATCCAGTCTGTTTGGATACTCACCTGCCTGGACCTGGAGGGAGGGGGGAGGAACTTGAACTTCCCACAGGGCAGGAAACCCTGACTGCCCTAAGGGATGAAGAGGGAGGAGGAGAGGGAGTGGGGGGAGTGGAAGGGTGGTGGGAGGAGGGGCGGAAATGGAAACTTTTATAATTTAATAAAATTACTTAAAAAAAAAAGAAATTGGTTTTGAAGAACACAACATCTACTTTAGTATAACTTTAATGAAAGTGGCAGTTAATTTCACCTGTTCCCAAACACTGATCACCTTTGTTTCTTTCTCTTCCTGCAAAGGAAAGAGGTTGTGTTTATGAAAGCCAACATATTCCCTTGTGGTTCCCCATTTTAGGCCTAATGCAAAGCTCTAAGCTCCTCCTACCTGATAGAGCTCGTTGGCTGTGCATTGAGTGGTCAAGGTCTTGACAGGCTCAAGATCATCTTCATCACTGCTCAGCTTCAAGTCATCCTCAAGCATCCTGAAAGAAATCAGAGTAGTATCTGTGTTACAAAAAATCTTGTCTAAATTATTCTCAGTTCCATCTTGCAATAAGAATAAAACTATTATTACTATAATCTCACAGCTGCAATTCTGTCAAAAGTGCGGAGGGAACCAAGATTCTTTCAGCTAATTGGATATCTGAGTTCTTTTAGTTATGTCATACACTGCATACATATCTTCTTTATCTTACCCTAAATCAGGGGAGGAAAAAATGATTTCTCCATCTCCAGAGATGGCAGGAGTTTATATATTTTGACTATTAAAGGTATGATAAATGTTCTAGTCAATCATTATCTGGCGATGGGGGATTGCATCTCTATAGGATGTTTTTCTGACTCTTCCAAGGAGGAAGGCAGGCATGATAACAGTGCTAGGATTCTGTGGGGGCTCTTGGGTTAGACTGCTGGGGCTCTCTGTATGAGAGAGGTTGAGTGTGCTGGGTAGTTAATTCACTGACAACAAAAGAACAGAGCAAGAAATGGCTAGTCATTAACTTTTTGCTATATTATCCATCTCTTGCAGTAAAATTTGATCCACAAGATTTAAACTCATGTTGTGCATAAGAAATTGTTTTTTCCTAAAGCAAGGCATCTGAAAAATATGAGCGGTCTAGACTTTGGTAATGAATGGGCACTTTCAAGACTGTTTGGTGGCCACACAACGTCTTTAGTTTTGACAGAAGTATTTATTTGTGTGTTATCTCTCCCTACAATCCAGTTATAACAGGAAGAGAAGCTTATTTCCTTAAAATTTCAGCCACAGAGGCTTTAAAGACCAATTTGTATTCATCTTTTAATTGATTAATTATGAGTTTAGACCTCAATAGAATGCAAGTGGAAGGATTCTCAACCATTCTGGACCAGTTCCCGACTCTCAGGCATGATGCTTTGTTCTTTTTTTTTTCTTCTTTTCTTTTCTTTTCTTTTCTTTTCTTTTCTTTCCTTTCCTTTCCTTTCCTTTCCTTTCCTTTCCTTTCCTTTCCTTTTCTTTTCTTTTCTTTTCTTTTCTTTTCTTTTCTTTTCTGTTCTGCCCTGTTCTTTCCTGTTCTTCTTTCTTCCTGGGTTAGCATCAAGCTTAACTCTAAATCCAAAATTCTTTTCCTCAACTCTGGAAATCATATACTGTGCCCTTGCATGGCTCACTCAGACATTATTCCCTCTACAAAAGTTTTCTATAAAGAATAACCATTACAAAGAATCTGTTTCCTCTGTCAGTTCCCTAAACTGTGTCTGATGACAGCACAGTTTGTCACGGCGCTTCCCTCATTACCACCAGTCCTTAACTCTCATGTGGGTGACAGGGCACACTTGATTCACTTCCATCTTCTTTAGAGCATGTTTCCAAATAGGACAGAGTCCACCAGCTTCATTTTGTATACAAGGAAGGAAAGTTTCAGATAGGTGAACTATTTACTCAAGGTCACACAGATAGTACAACATCCATGCTTAAACTCCCATTTCTGAATTCACATCTGTATTATGTATCTATGAGAAGGAAGAGAGAGAGGGAAATGCAGCTTCTAGTTTGATTTAGCATGGAATGTTGTTTTAGGGGTCTTGTTCAAGTGTTGCAAAGGGCTTCACATCACAGTGAGAATGCAATAATTCTCCAAAGAAACCATAGCTCCCCCACTCCCATACTCAACCACGTAAGCCCAGAATGCAGATGTTAAGGTCAAAACAACAACAATTGATATAAAGAATGATTGATGAAGACAATTATTTGAGTTAGTTTTAGATAAACTAATTTTACATGGTTTATGACTGTACTGTAAACAACTAATAGCTTTTTTGAAGATCTTAGAAGAAAAAATATGTATCTTGATATTTCTTTTGAAGTTTTGAGTTTATAGTTCTAAACAAGTAGTTCTTTACAATGCATTCCAGGAAATGAAGCCTGTATATTGGATCACTTTTACAAGCTACAGAATCAAAATATTTTTAAATTATCTGTGTTTCCAATTGTAAATTGTTCTTCTCTGTGTGTTCATGTGTATATGTATGTGTCAAGGTGGTCAGCACAATAAATGACACAAGATTCATCCATTTATAGTGGTTATTTTTATGAGTCAAGTAAAGTGCTAAGTATTTGATCTGGGTCACAGAATTTAACATCCACAAGGAGTCTATGATGGAAATCTGTTGCTAGCAATGCTTTCTAAATGAGCTTTATAGATGTTATAAAATGTGCTTATGACTACACAAGTAGAAGTCATGAAGACAAATTTGGGACCCAAACCATCTGCAGACACAATTTAGGAGTACATGTTTTCCTAGAGGACACAAATTATAAAATATGGTACATGAAATCATATCAGCAATAAGAACAAAATGAGCTCACAAATGACATTAACATGAAATGACTACTGGCTAATCATAGGCTCTGACATTTCGTGGAATCATTATGACCTCTGAGCCACATGTGCATCACTCATTTTCCAATGGGCTAGACTTTGGTTGTGAGCACTGGAATCACAACTGGAGCTAATGGTGAAAATACTCCACAAAATCATATAATGGATCTAGGCAATTATTCATTTGGAAAGATGGTGAGAAAAATAATAGGAATTATTAATATTATAAAGTTTCTATAAAGGAAAGCTTCTGTATTCCTGCACTTCTACCATTTGAATTTGCTGAATAATCTGCGGGCAAACAATGGTCATTCAGGAAATTTCTAATAGTATCTCAAAAGTGGATCTACAAATGAGGGCATGATTTTTAAGGTTACTTTCCTTCACATAGAATGAGCAAATTTGGGCAGAAGTACAAATTTAGGTTATTTTACTTCCTAGACAATTGTCTATGATTTTACCATGGAAATAAAATAGTCTCTAATTTATAATTCTGAAAATGGTCAGCTATCGATACCATTCTGTTCTTTCAGAAAATCCTGCAGGTTTGAAGTTATTCTATGCTTTCCAATGTCTTCTACCTGCTTGTCTTATGGATGTTGGGTATTCTCACAGTCCTGAATGGGGCTGTTCACTCAGCTCCCCTTCCCTGAGTGAGGATGTTCACTCAGGTTTTAAAGTTTCAGCTAAAGTTAAGAGCCAGAGCCTCTGGACCATTTAACTATTTTTGGGTCTTCCGATTACTTAGATTGTCATTGCCATCCTGAATATGCAGAGCTGATGGCAATCAGAGTAAGATCCAGATAGCTTCAGTTGCATTTCACAGCTGGGCTTTGGAGTAATTGTATAATCCAAAGAGTCAAGGGATACTTGAAGACTTATGCCTTCTCATCAGAGTCTTCCTGTATACCATCTTCTAGAATAGTAATTTGGCTTACTATTTAAAAGACCTTTCTTCTTAACAAGCAAACAGAAAGGAATGTGATATAAGCAGTTTAATATTACTTAGGAAATTGTATATTTGTCATACTTAGTGGTCTGTATTCTACGTAACACTAACGTGTTGGTTGGTAGAGAGATAGGTAGCTAATTAAGAAGTGGCAATATTTTTCAGAATATCAAGTTTCCCAGGGTAACTTTTCCTGAGGCTTTCACCAATATCTTACAAGGAGCTTCATCTAATTTTTGAGATTTTAAATTTCCTGAGACTTTCCCTGATATCTTACAAGGAGTTTCATCTAATTTCTGAGATTTTAAATTATGTTTCTGATTCAATGATTATCTCACTGGGAATCTTCAGCTTGAGAATCATAACAATTGGTCATTGGTTTGAAAACTTGTATTATATTCTATGGGAATCTCCAAAAATCTACCAAGTGGGGACAAGTGCCTCAAACAAGACCCACAGCCTGTGTCTGTGCCAGACACAGACAAAGTAGATCTTGCACCTACTATGTGCATATAGACACAGGAAAGATGGTATTGAATAGTTTAGCTTATGGCTTGCTACAAATTTCAGAAAATAGGTAACTTCAAATATTTTGGTGGTTTAGCATAAGAATAAAGAGTTTTCTCCTAGAGGCTATCTAGTCCAGACCTCTCTATGTCTCTGTACTGAGCATGAGTCATGAACATGTTGTTAAATGGGTAGGAGAAAAAATAGCATTTCATAGCACAGGAAAATTATATGGAAATTAGATTTCAGTTTTTAAAAGTACAATTTTATTGGCACACAACCATCCCATTCATTACGTATTGGTTCTAGCTGCTTAGATGTCACAATGGTCAAGCTGACTAGTTGCAACAAAGATGAAAACAAGTAATATTTGCCTTTGTTGAAAAAAATGTTTTCTGATCTTCCATGTAAAGTCAGTGTTTTTCAAATTTTTAAGGGAAAAATCATTCCTATGCCAAATGAAATCTTCTGTGGAATTCCAAGTAAAAATAGATAAAAACAGGACTTCCTTAGATAACCTCAGAGATAAGTAGAACATGTTTAAAGCAAGTTCATTTAGTAAAGTTTTATTTTATGGAGATAATATAGCTTTATATGTACTTCATAAAATTTATTCAGAAAACTCGACTTTGTTATTTCAGTTCCCTGGACCTCGGTTTACTCTTTTGCTCAATGAGGATAAAATATGTGTCTCAGAGATTTAGTTACTATTGATGATATGTATACCAGGATGCCTGAAAAGCAGTGGCTGTACTCATCCTTTTCTAAGTATAGGAGTCTTTATATCTATCCTGTTACATTAGCCAAAGTCAGTAGTATGAAATCTGACATGAATGACTGCTGTTGTGTACCAAAATGTCATCTCATGAGCCTTGAAGTTTCTTAAAACTGATTACATAAATTCAGAATAAGTTCAAATTTCCTGCTCTATGGTCATTATTTCAAATCTGACTTTCATCTTACTGCTATTTTTCTTTGGGTTGCATAATTTTCTACCAGTTATCATGCAAATATAAACTGCCCAAAAGCCATGTAGATTGCTTCAAGATCTTTCAGGGTTCTTTCTTCTCTTCCTTCTCTCCTGTCCTCTTTTCTTCTTTCGTTTAGTTTTCTTCTCCTTCCCCTTCTTCTATTCTTTCTCCTTTTTCTTTTTCTTTCTCCTTCTCCTCATCTTCCTTTTCTTCCTATCCATACTCAAGAAAGCATCGAAATTGGGACTTCCTGAGAGACGATCTATTAGATTTGTGCAGATTTGAAAAAAAATAGTATGGGATAATGTTGAAAGGAACAATAATCTCTTTTATTAACTCTGATTTGAGAATTTAATATGGTTACTGCATTATAAGGAGCCCTTCCAACTCATTCTCCACAACCTTGAAAATCTATGACCTCTTTTTCTTTAATTAGTATTTTTAGACAGACATATATACTCCCCTCACACACACACAACGTGCTGAGTCTTTTAAGTGATGTTTATTTGTATATGTGTTTAGAGCTGACCACTTGGTATTAGATAACTGAATAGGGAAATCATCCTTGAGGAGGACTGATTCTCCTTCTCTCAGAAGTCATTAATTGCCTGCAAGTCTTCATCTAGAGGTGGGCCTTGTGAGATTTCCTCATCCAAGTAGGGGTGTCAAACATTGGGTTTCTAGGCATCAATCATCATACTCAACACCACTGTTCTAGGAACTTTTAGTCCAAGCACTGCACTGTCTGTAGTTTGGAAACAGACTAGGCAGGTTTATTCTTGATTGAAAAGACAGATTTCATGCCAAGAAGCCATCACTTTGTGGTTATCCTTCTTAGCTTTTCTTAAGTTTCTAAGAGCTCCCAAAGCTGATTAGAGAGAAGAAACCTTTGTGCATACCTCCAAAGTACCCCATGATCAGAAGGTACTTCATTACTCATCTCTCCAGATCAGCTTCTAATTACTAAAGGATTAAGTGAAGAGCTCCTTTGTGGAGCTGGCCCATTAATCTCCACCTAACACTCCTCAAAACAGCTGAAGTATTTAAGTGTTGTTAAGGGCACTACAACTCAGGTATGCTTAAAGCCACTTCGCCTTAAATTAAACTCATTGGTAGTTAGGACCAATACTTTAGTTGTATCTGCAAATTCTAAGACACTGATAACTGAGTACTTTAACTTGGAATGCTTCTAGAGAAAGGCTACAGATAAGAGCTATTTACTGACATCAATATAGCAGGTAGAATTTATTTTATGTTGATGCACAAAGAATTTACATTTTATTTCTGATTGTGTAAGTGAAAGATTCAGAATTGACTATGTATGTCCAACGAAATATTGGTAGCAGTGTTGCTCAGTTGTTTATAAAATTCTATGTGATTTCTGGTGCCAATAAAAGTGACTATATTTCAAAGTAGAAGGAGGTGAATTGCCTCATAACCTCCATTGACAGTGTTTCAACTCTATACAGTGACTCAGCTGGCATATGTTGCCTATGCCATGTATACATTTCAGCAGTGAATATTTTTAACGTACACACTATTTTTTAATGTGCATGCATACACGACAAGTTAAGATCAAGAATGAGTCTTGGCTGATCACCCTGGTAAAGCCACAAAGAATATTTTCACATTTAAACTTGTTACTACTTACATGGTGAAAGATAGGAAGAAATGCCAAAGTTTCCTGTTCCTTTTAGATTCTTGGTTCCATACACCAAAAGGGGTATGTTAAAATCCAAGTGGCTCTGAGAAAACGTCAGGGTTACAGGATAGTCTGTAGCTGGGCTCTTCTGAATTTGAGCTCAGCAGAACTTTATGCTGCATTTCTTCTACTCTACAAGGACAGGACAGTCTTTGTACTTCCAGAGAATCTGGAAAGCAATAGAAACTGTCTTATGGTAGTCTCCCACAGGAGAGAAGAAGGCAAGTGGGAGATGGCCCTGAAGTACACACCATGTTTATCTCCACTCTCTGGGAAGGATCACTAGGTGTTCCAATGAGATTCAGACTGACTGCAGCTCAAGTTGCTGACTATATGGCCTGTTTGTATACCTGCAGTCTTCATGGTTGCATAGTAAACATGTTTCCCACATCACCAAACATCTTCGTCAGTTGGTAACTATCTCTTACAGGACCTCCCTTGCAGATTCTTATGCCAGGCTGGACATATTATTTATAATTTTTTCAGGGCAAATGTAATAACCACATTTAAGTTCTGGCAAATGCTGGTAATATTGTTACTATAAAGGAAACAAAAGCTAGCATATTTATTTCTATGTTAGGCATGATATTTGTGACCTAAGATGACTCACATCTTAGTTTGTCATGCAGCACTCCTTCAAGTCCGAGGGTCCATACTGGCAGAAACTAGCCACTGTTTATAACCTTAGATTACCAAATTTTCTTTCTATAAAAGTACTTCACTGGTACTGCGACTTCTGAATGCAGTCAAGCATTGGGCTTATATGAAAGAAGCCTTTTCTTCAGTCAGATAGGCCCCAGTTCAAATACTTACTACTCAATTCACTTTGTTCAAATCCCTTGAACTCTTGAGTGCCTCTGTGAACTGGAAAGCATGATATACCACCTTATAGGATTGTTGCAACTATTAAACGATATCAAATACGTATCACAAAAGAATCAGCCAAATCCTTACCATTTGTTATGATTATTGACTCAAAGTTTTTAGGTCTAAATTATAGTGAATACATCAATAAAAGTCTATTTAGAAATATGGGAAATTAGAAGAATGGGATTCATGTTAAGATAAAACTGAATGAAGAACTGTACCATTTCACACTATTGCACATCAGAAACCTATGCAAATCATTATTCACACAAAAGAAAACTTTATAATATTATTTTTCCAGATCTTTCAATTTTAAAAAGTTTAAATCTATTCAAAATGCAACTGAACTTTATACCACACAATATTAATCAACCAGATTCCAGAAATACAGAGTTTGATGATTTTTTGTTTTGTTTTGTTTTGTTTTTAAAAGTAAAATGTGCACTTAATTATTTTTTATAAAATAATATATTATTACTCATTTGGAAATTTCACATCATGCACCCTGATCACACTCCCTTGCCAGGCCTCCCAGATCCACCTCCCTACCCTTGTGACCCCCCCCCCCACAAAAAAAGGAAGAGGAAGAAACAAACAGAAAGACCAATTTTTTGTTGACCATATTCTCACTGGTTAATGGCTAATATCCCAGTGACTATCCCCTTAAAGAAAAAAACTGAGTTCTTGCACACCTACATCCCAGCCAGGAGACACCAATTTTGGTCTGTATTGCCACCAGAGACCATGCTGAGGTCTGTGGCATGTGCTGACACTGGAGATCATATGAATGTCCCTGGTCTGTGTTGTTGTCAGACGCCATGATATTTTTCCTTTTCTTGTTTTTTTTTAAAATTTTTAGTATAACTTAGCAGAATCTTCCCTTCCCTTCCTTCCCTCCACTCCTCTCAGACCCACCTACCTTCTCTCTTCCCCTATATCCATCCATTCTCTGTTTCCCTTTAGAAACAAACAGGCATCCCAAGGCTATCAACTGAACATGGCATAGTAAGATACAATAAGACTACACACATACCCTCATAACAAAGGCTGGACAAGGTAACCTAAGTAGGAGGGAAAGGGTCCCAAGAGCATACAGAAGAGTTAGAGATGTCCCATTCCCACTATTAGGGTTCCACAAAAAAAAAAAGCTAACAACCAAAGCACATATGCAGAAGACCTAGTGCAGGCCTATGCAGGATCTTAATGTTTATTCTTATGATATATAATGCCATCAGCCAGTAAAGGGATAAAAACCATGCAGTCACATAAAGAGATTGTAAACTTATTTAATAAAGGTCCAAAACCTTTCCTGATCCCCTCTTTTTGAAAAATGAGATCAAGAAAGAAAGTTTCATTCTAGGCAAGGAATTTGTAACAGTAAAATATGAATCTAAGCATAGGTTTTAATCAATTATGTTCATACTTATATTAATCTTGAATGTATATTTTGAAACAAAATTAGAAATCCTACTGTTTTGAAAAGTAAGAATAATGCTGAATTATTGACTAAAAAAAGAACACAGATTAATATAAACCATTGGTACTATTTTTTTCCTTTCTTTCTTTCTTTCTTTCTTTCTTTCTTTCTTTTTTTTTTGGCTTTTTGAGATAGGGTTTCTCTGTAGCTTTGGAACCTGTTGTGGAACTAGCTCTTGTAGACCAAGATGGCCTCGAACTCACGGAGATCCACCTGCCTCTGCCTCCCGAGTGCTGGAGTTAAAGGCATGCAATACCACCACCCGGCTTTGGTACGACTTTTCTAATAATTACATCAGTTTATGTTTTTATGCTTTGTATAGTCTAGAGAATGGTCTACCACAACCATGTATTTTATTTTAAATTAATGGAAGCAAGATATAGTGAAAATGACAATATACAGTAAAACATCACCAAATTAATATTTACAGCATCTAGCACAACTCAACTAAAGAAGCCCTGTTAAAACTACCGAATTGTTATTGTGAAACTTATTTTTTAAGCATAAGGTCCTCTGTATCCTCTCTGATGTGTGATTCCCCTCTGTATGCTGTGAATATCTAATAAAGAAAACTATCTTGGGCCTGGGCAGGGCAGAATAGAGGTAGACGGGAAAACCTAAACAGAATGCTGGGAGAAAGAAGACAGAGTTAGGAGATACCATGGAGCCACTGGAAGAGAAAGACACAGCTGCCAGTCAAAACCTTGCCTGTAGGCCACAAGCCTCGTGGTAAAAAAATAAAATAATGGAAATGGGTTATCCAAACATATAAGAGCTACTTAGCAATATGCTTAAGTAATTGACCTAGCAGTGATTTAAATAATATAGTTTCTGAGTGGTTATTTTGGGAGTCTGGGTGGCTGGAAACGAACAAGTGTCCTCCTTACAACACCTCTCTATGGACGTATAGTCAATAGTGTTTTACTTATCATCATCATCATCATCATCATCATCATCATCATCGTTTAGTACTTCTAACTTAGGTAATATGGAACATAGAAAATAATAGCATCTAAAAGGATCAGAAAGGGAGAGCAAATTAGTTTTTGCCCCTTAATCTGTTTTTAGCATTGTAGTTGGAAAGTGTAAACAAAATCAAGTATACCCAGGGCTCAGTGGGGGCAGAAATAAGAACAGAGGAACAAGCATAGAACAAAGAAGTCTAGAAGAGAAGGAATATTCTATCTCATTTAGAGAAAAATGGGCTAGGAGATGCTGGGCAGACACAGCAGGCATTAAAATCCAGCATAGTCTACATCTTTTTGCCTGCTGAAAACAAGATCCTCCCTCTATAATACCAAATTCCAGAGAGACTGGTGAAAATGAAGCAGTTCTTGCTATACATTGAAAGGAACATCAGCACAGGGAAAAAACAGAAATGCCTAGTGTGCTGATTTAATACAAGACAGTGTAGTGTTTTAAAATCCCCTTATTATGAGGAATTTCTGATCTCTTTTTTCGTCTGCTGGTCCTTGCCCCATTCCCAAGTTCTCCATCCAGTTTGATTAGGATGCAACAATTTAATGAATAATTTGGCCTTGAGACTGCTACTTTTTCTGATTGTGTGCTCAGTCACATAGCATGCTGCCTGTAACATCCTAACTATTAGAGTTCTGAGACCAGCAGGTGCCAGCTCTCAGCTATGGGAGAAGGAGGAGCCTAGTGCCTTCTGCAACTCTGAAGAACTCTAAAAGCACCTCATACTGAAAATGAACCACAACAATTTATTCCTTACATGTCCAAGCGAGCTGATACTTTTTTTCCTAGCTGTTGCTTCTTCACACTGTGGATTGTCTAGCATCTAGTAATCTATCCTTTGGTTTCAAGATGGGATCTGTGTTTTCTCAAGAATTGTCCCTGGGATGCTGCAAAAACAGATGAGTCTTAACTTGGGTCAGGTCAATCACTTGATCAAAGGACCACTCCTTGGCAGGCAGGCTCACCTGAATCCATGCTAAAGAAATAGGTGGGAAAAGAAATTCCTTGAATTAGGGACTCAGAGGTTTATTGAGACCAATACCCCCCCACACATCATTTGTCACAACAATAATTCACTGTTACTAGAGACTTTAGAAAGTCCATATACACTGGGTGAGTTTGGAGAGAAAATAAATGGGAATGTACAGTAAAGAAAGAAGAACTGTCAGAATTTTTTTTTTCCAAAGGTAGCTTGCCTGCCAAGGACCAATGTTCCATAACTTTCCTACCTTCAATTTCCCCATCTTACAAATATTTTTTGTAGCTATTTCAATCTCCCTAACCTCATAAAACTTTCGTTTACACTAAGACTCTGATACCTTCTCATGCCCTAAGGCATCTGGCACCTTCTCTTCCTTCATTTCCTTCACACCTATTTTTTTTTTTTTATAAATTGCACAAGACTATGAGGTTAAGCAACCATTCAATGGTGAAAAAACACATTCACTACCTTCATTAGGATAAAAACTAAGTGAATTACCCTCTCTTGGTGTTCTTGCTAGCCCAGTTTGGGTTAAGACACACTGTTTTTGCGAAAAGAAAAGGTGAGGCTAAGCTTAAAATGGCAAACAAGTTTAAACAGTTTTGAGGTACTGCATGTGAATGAAAAAAATCTTAATGGCATAAGAAGCCATAGTTATCATTTCCATTTTCAAAAACAATCAACCATTAAAATATCCACCCATTCTATTGACACTCATGATTATCTACAAGGTTTATAAATACAGAGGTACTGGGAAATAAAATTGAAAATTTGATCACATTGTTATAACAAAGAATTGTTTCACGAGGGGCTCCACAATGTCTATGCATATATTTTCCTAAGTAACAATCTAAGGCATTTCCTCAAGAGAATTCAACAGTTATGTTGAAGCACTTGGCTGCAAGGCCAATCTTGCATGAACTGTAATACAGAAGAATTTTCTGAACATTTTGAGTAATGGGACTGAAATAATTTAATGGCTCTTTCTATACATGTTAAATGAGTTGCATGATATACTATGCTTTTGCTGAAGGCTTGTTTACACTATAAATTGTAGTACATGGCACAATCACATTGAGGTAGAAAGCAGCCATGTAGAGTCATTCTGGCCATCTCTCTCTAAATTTCACCTCAGTGTACATGAATTATCTATGACTCATTAATACAATCAAAGTTTGTCTAGTAGCCCTGCTATGCTGAAGGTAAGACTAACTTCTCACCATTACCACTGAACCCTAAAAAAAGACTGCCCAGATTATCTTAGAGAACAGTGGATCCATCAGAAAGGTTCAGAAGATGAGTGGTGCTGAGGTAAGGAGTGGCCACTAATGTTGTAGGGATTCTTTGGGCTGGTAAAAACAATGGAGTTGGACAATGGTGCTGGTTCATACTGTGTGAATAGATTAAGCAGAACACTGAATTATAAATCCAATAAAAATTCAAATGGTGAATTTTATAGTGTTGCATATCAAAAAGACTGCTTGTAAAATTCTGAATCCCAGCTGGGCAGTGGTACGGGAAGTCCTTCTGTCTATGTGTTGCTTTTATTGGTTAATAAATAAAGAAATTGCTTTAAGCCTATAGCAGGGCAGAACAGAGCGAGGCAGGGAAAATTAAACTGAGTGCTGGGAGAAAGGAGGTGGAGTCAAGGAGACAACATGTAGCCTCACTGGACACAGGCGCTAGATGGAACTTTATCTGATAAGCAACAGCCATGTAGCAATACACAGATTAATAGAAAAGGGTTAACCAAAGGTATAAGAGCTATCTAGCAATATGCTTAAGCTATTGGCCAAGCAGTGATTTAAATAGTATAGTTTCTATGTGATTATTTCAGGGCTGAGCAGCCAGAAACAAACAAGCGGCCTCTGCCTACAACAGGCCAGTGTGGGGGAGAGCTAAGATGTCAACTAATACCTTCCAGCTACAATGTCCCTAATCACTCTTTTTGCTGCCCTGAGTGACAGAGATTGACAGATAGTCTCAGATGCACTCTGCCATCTACAGAGAAAAGCTAAAAAGCTACTTTGCCCACGTAATCCCTTTCTCTACTTTTTTCTTCTTTTAACACATTGAAACTGCAACTGATGAAGCTACCACAAGCCTTACTGTGGGAACAACAACAACAACAACAAAACCTTTGTCCTTTTGGAGTGAGACAAAGCATTGCATTAATATACAGCTGTCTGGATGACGTGTGGAGCAAGCCAGGATCTCATCCACAGAGACTACTTTACCCTTCTTGAATTCAGAATTTTCAGACCCGAGGCTAATGGTGAAAGAAAGTTATCTGATCACCGGCCCCTTCTTGGTAGCACAAATTTCCCATGCCTATGCCCGATGAGCCCTACAGGCGGCCTATGTTTAATAGGGACTGACAATGTAGATGAGTTACTATAATTGGGCCACAGGACTGAAGAAAGAAACCCCACATTTTAGCAGTTCACAGAGAAGTGGGGCGAGGATATGGATTTGGTGGTTGCAACATGGGATTCACAAAGCACAAGTGAAACAGTGATGTATCTATGTCAAAACAGGAAAAGGTATCAGTCTGCCTGATCTCAGGTGTAGAGTCCACAGGGTGCCTAATGTTCTATCTGCTAATTCATTTTCCAGACTGTGACACATGGGGTTAGGTTGCCGAACTCCTAGGAGGGCCCAGCATGGACAGTACAGCACCTACACAATTGCAAATGTGAGTCCACAAATCCCATTTAAATTGACTTCTCTTGAGTTGAGAGATCATTTTCCTTTAACCCTGCCCTAATTATCTATCCTCTAACCTTCACAATCTTAGATTCAACACTGTTAAAATGCCCATGATGTTCTTTTTCATGCAGAGAGAATTCCTCCACAAACACACATTCCCATCACCAGCTACTGTCTGCTTTCCTTGGTTATCAGCATTGTAAACTCCTTGTCTGCCTTTCACCTCTTCACAGACCTTGCTGCTCTCTCCCCTACTGTGACCTCGCTTTCCAAGATCTGGCCAAAGAAAACATCCAGGGAAACTTGGAGGTGGGGTGATGTCTTGTCCATGAGCCTCCTCTCTGAGACTATGAAGGTCAGAGCACCTTCAGTCTAGGACCAAATAGGGAACACTCAGCTGTCATCTTGGTTTGCAGTTTACAAAGTAACATGGGTGTCTCTATGTCATCTTTCTTGACTTTGGTTATTTTTAAACACCCACCCACTCATCATGGCCAAATTGGTTTGTAACTGTCTGCTATACTTGAATCTGATAGGGATAACTGCTGTTGTTAATAGGAGCCTTCATTCTACCCATTCAATTTACCTCAGTTTGACAGCTTCACAATAACCATCTTTCTTTGAAATAAAACTGATTTAGTGGGCAGAGAATGTGGGACAACAGTCTGATTTTTCTCTTTGTCTCCAGTGAGTTATCTTGGCATAGTGTGATACTATGAAGTCAGGGAATGAACTCCCATAGGTAAAAAAGGATAGTCAGAATCCAGAATCAATTAAGAACACAATAGAACAGAAGTGTTTATAAAGAATGTGGGAACAAATATTTCCTACAAATATTTTGACTTTGTAAGAAAAAATGTATATCATCTTCTTAAAAATAATTCATCAATTACCTAAGCAATGCTAGAGCAGACTTTTCTTAATTGAGTAACTGTAGTAATAGCAAGCAGTAATTAGCAAATAACACTATTTACTATAGTTACTCATTAAGAAAAATCAGCTTCTTAACTCCAAGTCATTCTGAGAGATTAGGGAAGAAGAAAGTACATGGGGGATTTGTGGATGGTAGAGAGGTGTGCAATACATAGCTAAGTACCTGATTATTTCTACAATCTGATAACTATTAGAATTTGCAAATTCAGGAAAGAGTATTGTCAGAGTTTGAATTGTGCTTTCTCTCTTCACATATTGAAGTCCCAACCCTCAGTACTTTGGCGTATAACCTTGGCGGGAGATAGGTTTAAGGGCATATGGTAGACTCTAGGACAAGAGAAGACAGCCAGGGACAGAAGCCAAGAAGAGAGGTGTGAAACACATCCTTCCCTCACAGCCCTCATAGACAGTATATTCTATACCAGTGCCTTATCTTTTATAATTTTAGCTTGGAGAAATGTGAGACAATACATCACTGTGGTTTTGAGCCTCCTAGCTTATGGTTATCACATATAGATACTAGTTCCTATGTGTTTTAGTTTCGTCCACATTGCTGTGAGAATACACCATGACTAAGGCAACTTAAAGAATAAAGAATTTATTTGGAGTCTAAAAGTTGCAAGGGGTTAGAGTCCATAATGGTGGAGCAAAGACATGGTAGCAGGAATGGCTAACAGAACACATCTTCAGCAACAAGCAGGAGGCAGAAAACACACTAGAAATGGCAAGAACATTTTGAAACCTCAAAGCCCACTTCCAATGACCTGGCTACTACAACAAGGCCACACCTCCTAATTTTCCTCCAACAGCTACCAACTTAGAACCAAATTTAATGAGATGTCCCCCAATTAGTCTTTAGAACATCAAGTCAAAGCACATTGTACAACGTGTGGGCAGAGGTGAGGAAGGCAAGGGAAAGGAAGGTCACAAAGAGCAACTGGAGGAGTGGAACTCAGAAAGAGTTCTAACCTTTTGTCACCTTTGTTAAGAAGACAACTAGCCCACCCAATTGTAGCCCATATTTTATGATGTTTTCATTAGCCCCCGCCCCATTCATCTTCTTCTGTTTAGAATCTTCTGAGGGCTGTTCTCTGCTTTCAAGATAGCACCTTGATTCTGTATTACTCACTATCAGGGAAAAACAGTGTTCTCTCTGAGACTAATGGGGAGGCATCTCATTGAAACCACCATACTAGGTCCCCAAATTATATGGTTGAGGCAATATAGTTACATCTCAAATAGCTTTTTTCTATCTAATTCCCATTCATGTAATTACCTAGAAAATAAAACATTTAGGGATAGGATATAAATGTTAAGAGCAAACAGTAACTAAGTTGACATACAGATAGTGGGGATCAATTTACTTAAATAGAAAATAAATGAAAGAAAATAACTTGAGTCATCTAAGTCTCTTGAATTCAAATCTCATCAAAATCCAAACATAACCCCATGCTACCCTTCACGCCTTTGAGAAGTTGTCATAGTTTAAGAGATATTATTATTTTGGTTTTAAAAGCCTCATTTATTTTGCTTTCATCTTTGCTAATTATAAAGCTGAATTTTATTTCTAGTTTCTTATGCCAATGCCATCTAATGACAGCTCTTTCAAGTATGTGGCATTTTAAATCTTGATCATTCTTGGATCATGTGTTTTGTCCTCTGGAGAGGTTAAAATGTCACCCTTCTAAACATTCTCGGCTAAAGACTTCATAGGTAGTGGTAAGTCACAGAGCATGAGAGACCAAAGAAGATAACATAAAGGAAAAGTTCACCATGATGGTAATTGTGGATGTGGGAAGTATGGACTTAAAACTAGCTTGTGGTCTCCTCAGAACAGGTGAGAGAGAAAGAAGGGACTGTCCTAAATTCTGCTAATCCAACTGTTCCTTGCAATATTTTACTCTCTCCCACTTTCTTCCCTCTGCCCACATGTTGTCCATTGCTCTTTCGTTGTACATGCCTTTCTACATCTTCAGCCTAACATATTCCTATGATTTCATCCTCCAAATCTGCCTGCCACAAATGTCTCAGACTGTTTTTATAAGTGCTAGGGTTGGATATCACAAAACTTTCAATTGCTTGTTCTTCATCTAGTGGCTGGAAGAGAGTTACAACGTGTTGTCACAATCAAGCATGTTAAGAGAAGTATTACCACCTGAAGAAAATATCAAAATTCAAAAATTAAAGTATAATTTCAATATCCATTGTGTATGGATGTTTTTCACAATACCATAAATCTGAAAATGGTTAGCTGGACCCATTGTAAGTCCAGATTCACAGGTAACAATTTATAAGAAGCTAGCTGGAAGTAGCTAGACCCTTATATTTCTTTTGCCACATGACAGCATTGTGTGTTCCCTAATGGAGGATACAGAATCAAGGTGTCAACTTGAAAATAGAGAACACTCAGCAGACACTAACATGCTACAGCTTTGATCTTGAACTATTCAGTGTCCAGAACTATGGAAAAAAGATTTCTACTCATCATAAATTACTCAAGTTTAGGGACTTTGACATAGCTCAAACAGGCTAAAATATCTCTAAAATGCTGCTGTGTCCATACATTACCAAGCCAACAAACCTTAGTGTCACTTAAACTTTTTACTTTTCATTTTTTTGTCAATCACCCAATTCCATTGATTGGAATTCAGACATATTGTAGTGGCCTCCTTATAACAAATTGGTACCCAACATGGTGGACTAAATCCATGAAAAACCTGAGAAAGCTTAAAAAGTAATCCTACACACACACACACACACACACACACACACACACACACACAATGGAGATAAGCATGGTTTGGTAATGGCACTTTCTTGAGTGGGCTCTGTTTGCTAGAAGCAAGCAGAGGCATGACTCCTTTAGAGGTTTTCCTGATTCAACAGTAGCAGAAAAAAAGCCACGCCATTTTAAAGTGGCCATGCTGCCAGAACAAACTCTGATGAGCTTTGACTATGGAGCATTTAATAGACATGCTACAACTTACTTGATGGTTTGACATAGACTTGACATACTTGGAACTGGGGTAGTGTGTTATGGCTCAGAGGCAGTGAACAGCTCCACTCCACCATGCTGGACTGGGCAGGGCAAGGAGGAAGTCCCATATTTCACCTAGTAATGGTGCAGCTTAACTTTTTCATAAGTGCTTAGCATTTTAAGAAGTGCTCATGGACAGTGAAGAATTACAGATACACAATAGGACAGATTCAGACATAAAAGACCTCTAAATGGGTCACAGTGTTGGATAAATGTATGTAGGCTCAGGAGAGAGAATAAAAAGAATATAGACAATTATGAAAAGAAGTAAATGATTTAAAAAGGGTAAAGTCTTTAAAGAGACAGAGTACAGAAAGTCATAGATTAAGGGAATAAAGATAATAGAATAAATATTAAAAATTAATAGAGTAAAAACAAGTCATGTAAAGCTTAAATACATGCAGAGGGTCTGGATTATGTATATCATTATGTTTTCTTTGAATTTTTTGACTGTTAAAGAGCTAAGTACAGAGAGACATTTCATTGTATGGACTGCTAAGCTAAACCAACATATGTACTTTAAAGGTAACTTGACTTCAGAATTTGAGTCTAAGGATAAATTGCTTTGGAAAAGGAGTTCTTTTGTTTTCACAGAGGTTGAGAACCTATGGATTGCTTCCAGACTAATGTGGTTTGATGGACTAAGACTGCCCCGAATGGTTGCCTTGAACACCCCTCAAAAATTACTTCGCCCAATAAACAACAGGAAGAAGTTTGAACAGAATTATGCCCATATTCCCAAATATTGTTTATAAATGTTTGTTTACATTGAAAGGGAGATATGATATAGAGGTTTGCATTGGCATGGATATTGGTTTATTGAAACAAATTTAAGGATAATTTTGTTATACTATATATATATATGTGTGTGTGTGTGTGTGTGTGTGTGTGTGTGTGTGTGTGTGTGAATTTAATCTTGATTAAGATATTGTATTTGTCCAGCTCATTTAAAATGTAATATACAATTAACAAATATAGGTTAACAGTCATCTATAATCTTCAAGCTTGCAATCATGTTAGCTAGGTTTTCTAGATCTACAGAGATGTATTTATGATGGATTGGTATTCTTCAAATCTTTCATAGACCTTCAGAATATGGCATTTAAAATGTTTTAAGAACTTGGGACTTTTTGTGGCAGTGAGACACATCTGCTCCTGGCATCACCAATCTACTTCAGGAGGACTGTTGTGGGAGAATGGTCTGTATTCTGTCAATGATATTTTAAATAACGCTGATTAGCCAGTAGCCAGGCAGGAAGTATAGGCGGGACAACCAGACAGGAAGTAGAGGCGGATCAAGAAGAACAGGAGAATTCTAGGGAGGAACCCCACTCCTCTGCAGTCATTTCCTAGCCACAGAAGAAGGAAGATGTGCCTGCCTTGCCGAAAAAGGTACCGAGCCATATAGCTAAAATAGATAAGATTAATGGATTAATATAAATTTTAAGAGTTAATAACAAGCCTGAATTAATGGACCAATCAGTTTATAATTAATGTAGACCTCTGTGTGATTTCTTTGGGACTTAATGACTGCGGGAACCGGGCTGGACAGAAACCCCAACAGCAGAGGATGGGCATTGAAGAGGCTCCTCATGGAGTTTGTTGGCCATTTGGGCAGGAGACTGCTCTTGCCTGGACTGCTTAATCAACTGGACATGCAGGACCCATAGAGAAATGACTGCTGAAGTTGCCTAAAGAAGTTGAAACAGTACTTTGGGGTTCCTGCTTTATGAAAGAGTCTGCCATACATTCTGCAGGACAAAGAAGAAAGCAACTGATGGACTTTGTTATTACAAGTCAGAACAGTACTTCAAATTTCTTGCTTTATGGAAAAGTCTGGTGAATACTATGGCCCTGTAGGATGAAGATGCCTCAACAGTACAGAAGAACTTTCAGTGACTGTCTATGCAGTGAGATGTCTCTGTCAATTCTAGAGTTTTGTTAGTTGCTTACAATGTACTTCTTGTTTACTTAAGTAATATTATATCTTTTTAGAGTCTTGGTGGAGTTGAAGAATTTATAGTTATATTTTTTCTTAGTTATAATAATAGATAAAATAGATATAAGTATTGTAACTAATTCTTGCTTAATAACTGTTTTATGTAATTTTAATATGTTACAGTTAAAACTTCCTTTTTATTTAAACAGAAAAGGGGAGGTAATGTGGGATTCCCCTCTGTATGCTGTGAATATCATTGGTGAATAAAGTAACTGCCTTGGCCTGCTGATAGGGTAGAACAGAGGTAGGCAGGGAAAACTAAACTGAATGCTGGGAGAAAGAAAGGCAGAGTCAGAGAGAAGCCATGTAGCCCTGCTGGAAACAGATGCCGGAGCTTTACCTGTTAAGTCATAGCCACATGGCAATACACAGATTAATAGAAATAGGTTAAATTAGTATGTAAGAGTTAGCCAAGAAGAAGCTAGAGCTACTGGGTCAAGCAGTGATTTAATTAATACAGTTTCTGTGTGATTGTTTCAGCTGCTGAGCGAGAAACAAACAAGCAGCCTCCTTACAACATATTATTATTCTCTATTCTGCCCTCACTTCTCAGTATCTCTTACCTGGGTCAGAGTGATATTTCTAAAACATGACTCTTGCCTGGTAATTCTCTTAATTAAGATCCTTTAAGGGCATCAAAAGCTAAAGTTCCCAAAAACCATCAGTTGTTGGTGGTGGGGGGTGTAGATTAGTGTGGCCCTGAAGGAAGTAGGTTCTGGACCATCTGGAGGAGGTTGCTAGAAAGTTCTGAAAGGAGGCCATTAGATATTAACTATCATTTTGATATTTTCATATATTAGAGAAGCGTTTCAAACTTTCATGAGCTGTAGTGTCAGCACCAGAGTGTACTGAATACAAGGGTTGTGTAATGGTTATGAAAATGGGACAAGAGGAACTTCATAAGGCTTATTAGACTCTGATTACACTTATTCCATTTGTGGAATGTACTTGAAAAAGATGCCTTGAAAGACAAAATTGTTTGTGAGGGCTAGGAAAAGATTCTAGAATATGGACTTGAATTCAGAATGGTTAGGAGACAAAAATCTTTGACAATGGTAGGATAATCTAGTCTTTGTTACTTGGAGTATTTATATTGCATCTGGATTGACTTCCACTTGTGGTAGACATGCCAGATTTTCTTCAGCTGGGAATCTTCGTGTGCAATCCTGAGAGATATAGAAGGCAAGGACTCCAGAATACTATAGAGAGATGGATGGCATTACCCATGGGGTACATAAAACTATAGACTGGTATGAACACAAATAAATGGATTAAAGAACAAATATCTCCAATCTTTAATGAATATATAAGACCCTTAGAAGCTGTGTGTCTTTTCATACCTAGAAGGCTACTGTTCAGTTTAAGGAAAATATTGTTCAGCATATCTGTATACATATTGTTGCTACTTGCTACAGGGTTAAAAATACCAAATAGAGACTTGTGATTTCCCATTTCTGTGTGTTTTGATGGGAATTACTTGGGTCTGTATAATTTTATATATGTAATCTCTTGATCTTCCTGACAGAAAACAAAAAGTGATTGAGTGAGGCCAATCTAGATGTAAGACTGTTTCTAGCTCTTCAGAAATGAAAGACAACATGCTACAGTAGAAGGAAATCTGTCATATTACTAAAAATGGCTTTAACCCATATGAGTTCTTTATTAGTATTAAATTGAATTAATGTAGAATAACCACTTTGGCATAATTCCCAAGCTTACAATTATAGAAAAATGAAAATTTGGAGAAACTTAAAAAACATTTCATGTAGACTTGTTTAATATTTATTAGAATATAGCTATAGGTTGCTTCTCCAAAACTTCTACTCTTCAGCACCACTCACATTAGAACTAAGTTGTAAAAAGATATCATTTTCCCCAAGATTTTCATATTCTCTGTAGACTGTTGACTTCTCATGAAGTTAATGCTATTTTCCAATTTTGGCATGATTGGTGTCAGTGCCAATCATCTTCTATATTTCTGGCTCATGTTAACATCTAGAATGTGTTGAGATGGTTTTTTCTCCTTTTCAATGCCTGCTTCTTTAAGTTGTAACAGACTAACATAAAAGTGCCTGTTATTCTACTGAATTGATTGCTTACTACTAATTCTGTATTGTTTTATTAAAACAAAACCCAATATATACCCTAGGCAAAGAATCTTACTAAGCTGACAGTTTAGACATGTGCAGACTCTTTGTTTGGCAGTACAAATAATCCTTGAAGCCTTAAAGACACAAGTTTACCTACACTGCTTTCCTCTTGTCCTGGAAACAACACTGGGAGTCAGCAGAGGCAGCAGCCATAAAAATATCTCTGTCAATCCTTCCCTGCCAACAAGGGCACTAATTAGTGCCAATTAAAGACCCCCCTTCTCACTCTCTCCCTTCTTTCCTTCATTCCTCCCTCCCCCTCTCCTCTCTCTCATCTGTCCATACACATTTAACTCAAACTTCCAGCTCATTTTTTTTCAAGGGCCTAAGTATCGGACAACAGTACACTTTAGTCTCTACTAATAGAGTCTGTAAGAAGTTCTGAGTATTTCTCTTCAGAGTCAGCTCCAATATTTCTGTCTGCTCTAATCCACATTCATAGTTATCTTATTGTGACAGAGATGCTTTCATGAGGTCTGTGCTTAAGAAAAGAGGTTGCAAAGATAAAACCACAGAGGCACAGACTTCTTGCTTATCCCGTATTTTGCACTATGACTCATTTTTTTCCAAAAGTAATGTATTGTTGCTCAAATAAATGACCTTTGTTTTGTTTCTGAAAAAAATTCCTCATGGGGTAAAGGACAGCATAAATGAATGCTGTTTAACTGAACCGATTCTATGTACACAGTGTGTCCACAAAGGCATTTGGTGATGCAAATGCAGCGGGCCCTGCTGTGTCTTTCTTCCTTTAGAAAGTAGCCTTTCAATCCTTGTTTGGGACAGGACAAGACCCTGGTGACTCTCAGCTTGTTTTATTCTGTGTGGCCCTAGGGGGAATTTCATTCATCCCCGAGCAGCTTTCTAATACCATGTTATCCGACAGCCCTATGCTAGTCTGTCTACTTAGGAGTACTTTGAGAGATTTGCAGAATTCATCACAGACCAGGAAGACCAGTTTAATCTGGAAAAGTATTTCTTTAATTTGGATGTTTCTCTGGATTCTATTATGAAGCTTTTGTCCTTTCACTTCAAAGTAAACAAACACAAGCATTGATCTTTAGAGAGCTATGAAATTTTCCTATAAAGCACATTATTGCCCCTATCATTTTCTTCAGTTCTCTAATAAAGTTATTTCACATTATTCAATTTGTGACCTGCCTTATGCAGTGAAATGTCATGACTCTTCTCAGAGTGGGTTAAGAGTCCCATCAGAAGTAGAAAAAGAAATTTATTTAAAGCATGATGGAGTCCTGGCTGCTAGGTTGTAAATTGTCTTATTTTAAACATCTGGACTGGGCACACTTAGAATACAAGAGCCTATTTTATAAGCATTCATGTAATTTTTCCCAAACCTGTCCAGTGCTTTACTTACCATTTGATGAGAGAAAGCTTGTCAGGAAAAATCACAGTTAACATTAGCTAATTATGGCTAAATGTAATGGACTTGTTTCTATTTTGTCTTACTTTTGATAGAAAGAATGAAATGATTACACAAACAGCTGCCATGTTGCTTGTAAAAATGTGTCCAGCCCCAATGGGCTTTAAACAGAAAGCTTTAATCTGATTTACAGAACAATTCTTGTAATCTTATCTTTATTTGATTCTCTCCATTAGCCTGAGCTAGGAAGGAATTCTAAAATATATCTCACAGCAACAATTTGCCAAACTATGCTAAATTAATCTGTATAAGTCTATACCTGTGTTTCCAGAATATTGGATGGATACTAATGAATAAGAAATAAACTTCTTCAGTAGTCCTTGCAGAATTTGGAGGATTTTACTTTACATGGCAATACCAAGTTTCCAGGGAAATTAACTACACCCTCCTAACACTCTAAGTTGTGAGTAGGAAAACAGGAATTGTAGATGCAGAGAAGTCTTTTCATCATCAGCAGATTCAGTTATTTAGTTGAATCTCCAACAAATGAGCATTGGGGATTATTGTAAAAAGACAGAGCAGTTGCCCATTTGAAGTCAATCTACTCAACTTTGAAGTAGGCCAAGTAAGAGCATGAAATGTACTGATTCTTCCACTTGAATCTATTTGACTAAAATATTAATTGTTGACCGCACAAAAACGCTAGTGATTTGCTCTCAGTGTGCTGGGCCTTCACAAAGCATACATAGTACATTTTTGAGACTTTCCTTACTACTGAAACTGTTCAATTTACTTTTTTTTCCTCTTGACTTTCATGAAATCCCAGCAATAGTGGGAAAAAAAGATACAAAATTAGGAACTTCTACCCCAAGGCCATATCCCTCTGGGGCTGATTTGCCAATTTACCTTATCTTACAGCAAACCAGAAGTGCTAACTTCTAAGAATATGATGTAACTTTCCTTAGTAGATGAAAAACTCTTTCTCCTATAGCCTCTTATATGTCTAGCTTCAGTGCTCGCATTGCCTCCTCTTTCCTTGTGAACAAAGAAATACACACCAAGAGGAAACTCTGCTCACACTGAGTGGCATTTGTCATTATAATGGCCTCAACTATACAAGCTAAGATCAGATCTGTATTTTCTCTTTAGTCTGTCCACAAAGAATGCCCATGAGTGTAGATTTGGAATACATAGTGAAGTTTTACTGCTGTTCCTTTAAGCGGCTTTGAACATGTAGCCCTTGCTACTGCCTGTATCATATTTCAGTGTGAGCTTCCCAAACCTCTATGAATAGACAATTCATCTGCCATGTTTTACAGTCATGAAATATAGCTGGATGGCTATTTCTTAACCTAAGTATCTACAACACTTTAAAGACGGGTTTGCTGTGTGGACAGTGATCTCAGATAGATCAGGTGTGTAATTGTTGGCTACTTTTGTTTAGGATTTTCCACCCTCAAGGTGAAATACATGATTTATAAGACCTCGAGGTTTTATAAATGATGATTGCATCCCAGCCTTGTAGCATTTTATATTTCTCTTTGTTATAATAGGGATCATGTTTCTACTACCCAAGTTTCATAATTAAATACATCAGTTTATAGAGGAAATCTGTTTATAAAATGCATAAAATGGTGATAATTACAAATGAAAAAGATCCACATAAAATAAAAGTTAATCTAGGAATGCAAATTTCAATATTTATTTGCTTCTCCAATAAACAGTAGTCATTGCAGTACAGTCTAACTATAACCACTAGACAATTTCTCTCTACATATCCCCAAGATACATAATACTATTGAGTTTACATCATGAATAAGTACTAAGAAAAATATTATAATTAGAAAAGAAATAGTCAGCTAATCAGGACTCACCTTATCTCTTTTACTCATAAATATTTTAAATGTTTTCCTATCCAATCAACTATTGATCTACTCTCAAACTTCAGACATAAATAAGACAACAAAATTATGATCTGCTTGTATATTGTATTTGTTATTGCAAAATTTGTTCAATATTAATTTTTGGGTTAATAAAATAATTAAAATGATAATCAAATGGAGTACTGTGTACACAAAATCATTTTTGCTCTAAATATGTAGATTAGATTATCAGCTATCGCCTATCTTGTCAGATTGGTTACTGTATAAGTGTTCCTCACGATAGGAGATTGTCAAGAAAGTTCCGAGATGAAGGACACATTCTAGGTCTGGTTTAAAATAAGATTTGGGTGCATCAAGAGAGCTACTGCAGCTCTGGATTCCTCATACTGACAGAAGCAAGAACTCACTAAAAAGCATAGAGACAGGAAACTGTTAGACCTTGACTTCTGTGAGATGCCTCACAACATCTCAAAATTCTTTTCTTAGTTGTGATTTTTTTTCTTTACTTTCATGCTGTGAGAGTATGTATTCAAAAAATCCATTCTCGCAGAGGCTGGGGAAGGCAATTCTGAGCTGGGATGGGTGGCTGCAGCATGTCAAGTGGAGAAGACATAATTTGAAGAGAGCAGCCATGCATTAAGATTTAAGAGTTGACTACATTACTACAGTTTCAATAGTACCAGCATTCAAAATAGTCTTGAAAATTACCAGGATAATAGTACTATTATCTTTCTCAGCAGTATTTAATATAAAAACTTGCTAAGCACATCTAGCTCTAAAGCACATCTAGTTTTAGAAAATTTGGCAGCAAATAATCTCGCGAGAATGTGGAGTGAGAATGATGCATTCTTTTCTATTCGGCCTGTTTTTCTCCCTAGCTAGAGAAGACGATCCAGAGTCAACCACCCAGAGACAATGTACAATTGTATGTGGTGGGGGTGGGGTGGGGTAGAAAGAAAGAAGGCTGTTTATGAAAGAAATCTCCTGGGGAAAATTTGGTGGGATGTCAGAATACCCTCTATATTATCAGTACAAAAATGAAGATCCTTAAGTCTTAAATGCAATTGTCTGTGATTTCGCTATTCTGCTTGCATGAAACATTTGATTCAAGATAGATTTTCTGATCTGTGGGGCAGCTAGAGGGAAGGTGCTGTGAGGGTAACAAGATCAAAATCAAAGAGCAACTGCATCTAGGTAGATAGGGGAGCCAGCGAGGGCTGCACAAGCAGAGACAACACTAAAAGATCCACGCTGGTGTGGACCAAACTATTCCACAGGATTTGAGTAGGTATTCAAGGAACAAAGAATTCTATGGACAGATCAGTTTGGAAAACACTTCACATTCTGTACCAACTCCTTTTGTAGAAACACAGTGATTATTAGCATATTAAAGACTCCAAGAATTCCTACAATGAAAAAACTCGTTAGGTTATGTTTAAGTCACCGCTTCCCAAATATGTTGATCCAAAAATTCTTCTTTTGGAGGGAGGGAGAAAAGGAAAAAAAATAATATTTCAAAGTAACCATTTCCTGGCTGAATATTTAGCAAGTATTAAACTAGGTATTTCATCTCTAAATTAATTTTGACTTGAGCATAGACACAGCTGACTGTGGAATGAGGGTCTTTCCCTCTGATTTTACTTGCTCAAATGTTCACATCACTGGGATGGCATAAATCAGACTATACATTCAGAGCTTCCAAAGAAAGGTATTTGATATTAATAAGGGATGATTCTAAGAGCACCAGAAAACCTTCACCATTAATACATACATGAGGGTCAATGTAGTCACCTTTCTAAATAGCACCCAACAACACAAGCATAGAACCTTCATATTTAACCACACATACATTTTAAGAAGGTAAAATTTATTTTGAAGAATTGTCTCAGATAATTCCACTTATAAAGTCTAAATTAGTTCTTTAGAAATAAACCCCCCAGGATCAACCACGTGTAACCAACTGATAATTATTTTTGACAAAAAAGTTTAAATCTGGATTCCATATGGAAAAGTAAAAACCTGTTAAGTCTAGTTATAGGCGTGTGGATTTTAAATGCTTAGATTTATTTTAGGGACATCAGTGTGGAAATCTTAGAAGAATAGATGATAAAAATAGTCAATCTCGCAGGCTCTAAAGCTACAGCAAAACCTTGTTTCAAAAAACCAAAACCAAAACAAACAAACAAAAACAATCGATCTCAGCAGTACAAGGGTATTCCTGCCTAATTTGACTCTATCTCCAAGACTGAACACATTTGCTTTAAAAACGACAGTAGCCATCACTTAATATAAAATATTTATTTATTTATTTATTTATTTATTTATTTATTTATTTATTTATTTGTGAAAGGACAAGACATGTCTTCTGTCTTCAAGAGGCGCTTATAGTTCCTGGTCAGAGAGACATCAAGTGATGCTGTACAACCTAGCCTTGCTGAGCGTCCAGTGGTAGTTTGTTTAATTCAAAATGATGATTCCAGGTAACCTTTGTGCCTTAGCTCCAAACCTTTAGAGAGTTTTTATTTCTGAGAGATGACACTCCACCCTTCCTGTCACTGTTCTGTGTATTTTACAGCAGCTGCCATGTTCTGCACACTCAAAATTACATCGATCTCACATGGTAGTCCTGAAAACTGTTCTAATTTTCTCAGTAATTTATTGTTCGATTTTTCATCTCATATTGTGTGTCCGTGAATCAGGCAAACTTAAGAAGGGACTGAAGGATTAGGTTCCCATGAGAACAAGAACAAGACTGTATTTGATTGACTGCTGCTGAAATAGGGCATTTCGCTAATTATGAATGAGCATTATGGAACTACCTCTGAGGCTGCCTGTGGCATCTCCATCTCTGCTTGAGTTAACAAAAGCTGGTTGACAATAAATATTTAATATTAATGATGAAGAAACTATAAACCACCTACTCTATATTTTTTATGAAAATGTGTTTGCTTTATCTTATGCAAACAAGCATCAATTTGCACAATAGATTTGTTTCTGAAAACTGCATGTAAATTGATGTTTTGAAAATTAAGCCATATTGTAAATGCATGAGATGAGCTTAGAATTTAGAGGAAACCTGTAGCAAATTATTTTCAAAGTGAAGGATTCTTTTTAAGGGTGAAAAATTACCTTTTCATATATTTGAAAATCTATGCTAGAATCTTTGTGACAGCTTTGTGTCAAGTGGGAAAACATCTATATACAGCTTTTCTCTTTTTCTCTGACATAAAATTATGCATCATAATGATTCAATGATAAGCATCATACAGTCAATCTACAGCATAATAAGTTGGGCACATGCATGTGTACTTTCTCAATTTTGTTTAAACAGACATTTACCACAATTCATCTACTTTATTGCTTGCTTTTATTTTACAAAGAAGTGGAATTCTACTTATAGGAAGCAATGCTTCAAAATCTTTGTGTCTGTGGCCCGTTACCTCCTTGGAATCAAACCAAGAGTCTTATGCTGTATATTAAAGTTTTGGAAACTACTTAATAATTTTAAAGCAAAAGTGTTCTTAAATGTTTTCAGAGTATGTAATAAGGCATCTCATCTAGCATCTCTCACTCTCTCTTGTTGAACAGAAATTATCAATTTTCTTCTACACTGAATTAAAAGATAATCACAATTTAAATATAATTTGAAAAACCAGGTTACTATAGTTCAGACCTAAAATTTTTAATGAGAGCAATAGAAAGGTACATGCTTAAGAGCAGCTATTAGTCTATCAGATTTTAATTGGGCTTCTAGGATTTTAACAGAAAACAACATGGAAATTTGTTTATTTACACTAGTATACTTATTCTGCTTATTGTTTCAGGCCCAGAATATAGCTGTCAGTAGTGAATGCACTGGGTGTGAAATACCAAGTTATATGGCAGGCTGGAAAGATTTAATTGAACCTCGTTTTATTCTACTTTACCAAGTTAATTTATGCCACATTCAGAATCAAATTGTTAAGGACATTTCATTGCTCAAAATCATTATCTTCTAAAACCACTTTAGACCTTTACTTAATATGCCACTTAGCTAAATTCCTTACTGTGTAGTTTTTCTAGCAAGAGAAGAAAAAGTATCCTATTGGGGCTAAAGAAAACAAGCTAAAACACACATGCACAAATATTTTTAAACAGTGTACATCTACTTTATGGCAATAGACTTTACTGAGTACATAGGAATAAAGGAAATAGTACCTTCGTGGATTATTTTTCATAGTTCACTCTGCAATGTGTTTACTATGTCAGTTACAATTACATACTTATATATTTTGATATACAGTATGTTCTACAATGTGTGTCTTTTGAGATTCCATTCTTATTTTTGAAGCCTATTTAAATGTTACTTTATCTTTCCTCCAAGCAAAAAGATAGCTTATTTCTCAGGAGACTCATAGTCAAGCCTTATAATAATTAAATGCAGAATTGGAAATGTCTTTTTAGACCAAGGAAACAGGAAAAGATATGTGAGATCAGGAAAAATATGTCCAGGCAAGGAGGATAGATTGTTTATTTCACAGAATGAAACTTTATTTGCATTTTTCTTCAGACGTTTTCCTTTATGCATTCAAAGACCTAGAAATTCAGAAAACGATTCTGTTCGACTTCATTAGAAAACTGGCACCACTCTTATTATGATATTTCAAATGTAGTCATTCACAAATATATGAACCAAGCAACAAATTATGGTTTTAAAAATGTTTGCATCAATGTATTTAGAACACAAAATGTTTTTGCCCAAATGATGTTTTCCTCCACTGTTTTCTCTGGTCCCCTCATCTTATCTCTGAAAGTTATTGCCTTGGTCAGCGAAAATTGAGTTCAGGTGTACTGTGGATTTGGAAACTGTATGGACAGGCAAGAAGGACAGGCTAAGGGGGCTTTTTCAGAATCAAACACAGGAAAAATCATGGATTCATGCTTATTGGTTATTCAACAATAAAGTTTGGATGATCACAATGAATACATGCCATTGAGTTGTAACTAGTTAATTTGATAATGCATATGAAATATGCAATATCAAATCTAGCACTTAGTATGTCTTATCTTTTATTTTTTAATACAACAATGAAATAAAAGTAAAACATCACTGTAATAATGTGCATGATTACACCTAAGCATGAGAAGTTGTAAAGTATCAAACATGCATGTATGCATTTAAGGTGATTTTCATTTAGATTATTATAAACAAGAATTCAGAAAGAGCTACTCCTCTCAAAGTACTCTCCTACCACAGGTGAAGGAGACTTTTCATAGCTCTACTCCCTTAGTCACACTATTAAGTATTCTCCAAGAATCTTAATTTGCCTGATATCCATTGTATGTAGATGTATGTTAACTTTCTTAGTCTCTACTTCAAAATTGTTCTTTTCTGACAGTAAGAAACTCTTATTATTAAGAGTAAATAATAAATTCCTATTATTGAGATGTTAGAAAAGAAGAGAGGAGAAGAGAGGGTAAGAGAATGGAACAAGAGGATGAAAAGATGAAGAAAAGGGGGGAGAAAAGAGGGGCCAAAACTGTGGTTTCCAACTTGTGGGTTGCGGTCCCTTTGGGAGTTGAACAAACTTTTCACAGGAGTTGCCTAATACTATCAGAAACCATAGATATTTATATTTACGATTCATAACTGAAGCAAAATCACAATTATGAAGCAACAATGAAAATAATTTTATTAATTAAGTCACCACAATGTGGAGGACTGGGTTAAAGGGTCACAAGATTAAGAAGGTTGAGAACCACTGGTCTAAAGAAACAAAAACATGTTGCCATGGAACCACAGATGTACTCATAACTCATTGCAAAGGCCACCATGCCAAGTTTGCTTTGGGATAGAAATATACAATGAAATCCTGAAAATTACCATTGTCTTAGTTTTTAATCTTCCTGAGAGATAAGACACATTATATTTTTGTTTTGTTTTTCTGACTTGAAGAACAGTCACAGGATTCAGGCCTTTATGCCACCAGGGGCATCAGCGACTGCTTGTCCTTTTGAATTGAAAGTCTATCAAACTGCTTCTCTACATTGTACAACTACTAAAATGCCTAGACACAGCAATCTGTGCTTTGACTGTAGCTGCCATTTACTTCCTAGGGTTAGTGATGCTTGTCTGGGATATACCTCTATCTGGGATATCTTCTCTATCTTCACATCTTCACTGCGCATCTTGGCTTCCTGCCACCATGAATGCTGAACATCATGTTTCATTCAAAATAGCATAAATTGAGCTGAAGTTGATTTAAATTTCATGGAGAAAATAGATTTCTTCAAACTGAAGCCAGTCTTTTTTAACACTTAAAAAAATCCATTTATAAGTAATCTTGGTCTTCCCTCTCTAACACATACAAACACATTCTAATCAATTGACATAAATATTATTTTCATCAAGAGGCTGTCAAAGTTCACAGCAGCAGAGCACTTCTAAATTTCTTAGAGACTCTGTCAGGGTCTAATTTTCAAGGTACCACAGGTACAGTTACCATAGTAACAACCTGGAATTTTAATCCACTAGTAAAGAGCAAGTAAGGTCACTTTGTAGGTCCTTTTCAATCTCAGAAATAAAAAGCACCATGAAAAAGAATGAAGACAAAAGCAGGCCAAACCCCAAGTTCCATTTGGATGACCATGAACTTATATGAAGCATGTGATTTTTTTTTTAAGTTTTCAGATTATTCTGTAAGTACTTGAAGCATCATTACATTAACCATGTTTCAATCAATCATTATTTAAATATTAAGAAACATATAAGAAACTGGGAAAATATAACTGGGGTGTGACAGTTGTCATTATAGATTTAAAAATGTTGTTCTCTGACAGCATTGCCAGCTTATCCCTTGATTCCAAGCACATTGACAAATTTGTGAAACATGACGCTAAACAGCAAAAAGAGCATTCAGCTATAAGCCTAAATGCTTGGGACTGAGCAACTGCCAATACTAGTAGCTGTCTGAACTTGGAAGCCTCATTGAACCTCGCTGAATATGACTCTCATTTCCAACAGGAGAGGGAGATGACTTCAAAGCCTGTGCATAGGCTCATCTGAAGACAACACAGTCCACCAAAGAGTCTGAGCATGAAGAGACAAATGCTAAGAAAAGCACTCAATTAATTCACCAGGGTATAGAACAGAGTACTTCAGAGAGCTGCAATTTGAGTAACTCTCATAAGTAGAGATCATAACACTTAGTCTGGAGAATTTAGTAAAGTTCAATTGTAACAACTATAATCATTACATAATGCTAAACAAAAGAAGTTAGTCAACTTGAAACTTTATATATGTAAGTTGTTTGAGTTCTAAATTCAAGAATCTTAGAGAAAACTTCTCTTCCCTTCAGAACTAATTCTGGGATTTTTTCAGCAAGTCATTTAATTTCTTTCTGATTAATTTCTGTGATTTTTCAGAAAGTCATTTCATTTGAGTGAAATTTCCTTCTCCATAAAATTGATTAAATCATATCTACCTCTCAGAGTATTACGAGAATGCAATGTGATTAAATATGTGAATCTGTTCAAAGGATTGGTACAAAGAACACCAGACAGGCCTGGCTAATACAACACATGAGTAGTTGTACTGATTGTGCAGACATGCATGTCTGTTTGGACATACCAGAGACCTGGAAAGACAATCATGGGAGTGATACTGATTTGATTCTAACAATATCTCTGAAGTTTATGGTTAAGAAGAAATAACCTATGCTTGTAAACTATTTGTCACAGTGCATGGAATTTAGTAGTTAACTGGAAGTTAACTATAACTATCCAAGCTCATTGGTGATATACAGTTCATTTTCTTTATTTTTATATTATATGATCTATGAAAATTACTTCCACGGAATTTAGAATGATCTTTCTAATATCCAGATAGCTTAGATAATTTCTAGATGTTGTAAACATAAAGTACTTTTTAAAAGATTTTTTTTTCTTTTAAAAACCTAGGAATACTTCATGTAATTACAATGTTCAAATATTTACTTTGGAATTTTTCAAGCGTAGGCAACATTTTGCAGAATCAAGTAAGTTTAAATGAGACTAGGAGAATTATAGCCCACTAAATCATTACCTTTCACCCCTTCTACTCATCTTTTCTTCTAACATCACTCTCTTAGGCACCCTGGTTCCTCCATTAAGGACATGGCAGTGTAATAAAGTGTTATTCTTGCAAGTTCTAGACGTAGATATTCCACAGGGGAGCAAATACAATCATACTTTATTCCCTCCAAGCCTCTTGGCAGCATCTTTGGGAAATGTCAATCAGATAACTTTGAGACTTTTTTTTTCCTTTGTGCATATTGTTAATAGAAATGGACAAACCACAAAGAAAGGCATTTGTCTAATTTTTCAACTGATTTCCACTTGTAATTGTGTGTGCATCTGTGGTACTCTACCAACATTGTCCCCCACCATTTGTCAATAAAATTCAAAGGCTTTTAATAGCTCTGAAAATATGTCAAGAGCAGAGCCTTTAAAGCCTGACATTCCCAATAATGTCATTGTGGCAAAGGTTCTGCCTGGTTATGAGATGATCGATAGAATGGAAAAGCAGAATAAATAGGTTAGAAGTAGGGACCATAGTTCTGGTCATCTAGTCTGATCTCAGTTGGGTTTTTGTTTGTTTGGAAATGAGACCCCAGCCCCCTGACACCCCTACATCCAAGGAGTCTGTGATGTCTGGTTAGAAGCATTAACCCATGCCAACAGGAAGTAGCCAGACTTGAGTCAACACCTCTTTATCCAAGGAGTCTGGGATGTTTGGTTGGAAGGGTACTCCCAGCTCCTGGCGTCCATTTCAAGCCCCCTCCCCTGGGAGTTGCCTTAGTCCTGGCTCCACCTCTGGGAAAGCCTGCCAAGCGGTGACCCCCTCCCCAGGAAGGGTCAGGACTACTGCCACAGGCTATTTAGGCTGCCCTCCCCCCGAAAATGGTTTCGGAGTTTTGCGTGGTTTCTGGGTTTCGCGTCGTCTCCCCTTCTGTCTCTTTTCCTCACCATGCCTTTCTGGTGCCACCCGGGAGTAAGGTAATCTATTAAACATGGACATCTTTTATTTTGTCTAATTTGGTCTGATTGGAATTATTTGCATCGGCAGAGAGACTAGTTCTAAGAAATATTCCTAACAGTTTTCTCTTCTTTTTTTTAAAAAAAAAAATTCTAGAAATGATCTATGTGGAATGTCTACTCTGCTGACATATTTTCTACACCTGGGACTGAAGACTTATCAGGATTTAATACAAATTCTGGATTTGTAGTTATCTGGGAAATCTGGAAACAAGACAGCATATTCTAATGGGCAAACCTTGTTTTCACTTCGAGTCCTGACTACTCTTTAGGTAGGAGAATTTGAGCAGGTAGCTTACCTTCCCTATGTCTGGTCTCTTCTCACCTGGTTCTTTAACAAAACTGCTCTTATTGCTCACAGAGTGAATGGAAGTGCTTTAAAAGTTCGTATGCACAAAGCATCTCTGATGGCAGTATTTACAAACTAGTAAGTGAAGAAGAATGCACATGTGTCCACATTCAATAGATAAGACAGCATTAGACGGCCCTCAAATTCTGGAATACAGAATGTGTGTGCATATGTGTGTTATCACAGGACCCTATTTAATTATGCTACTGAAATAATTTTAATTTTTTGTTATTAATTCTGTGCACTCTAACAGTATTATTTACTTCAATGCTAGTTACAGTTCAAAACACTGATGAAAACTCTTGAAATATGTCACTGTGGTTAATAACAAAAGGGAGTATTTTTAGTTTACCATCTATCATCAAATAGGTTGCTAGGCATGAAAGGAGAGGTTTAAATGTCTCATAAAAGTTGGACTGTTTACTAGTTCTATCTTCGCTTTGTTTTAGTATGAAAATGGAGTTTTCCAGAGAGAAATGTTTGCATCACATGCCTTAACAATCTATCTTGGATTTTTCATGATGATGTAAGTCCCTTGAGGGCATAGATCCTTCAGCCTCACTGTAGGGGACATTTTTACAGTCTTAGGGATGTAATCTGTCTTCAGTCTCTGAGATGAAGAAGAATCTGCTTCCAGAGTTTCTACATTGCTTTGTGTAGTATAAGCAATACATGGAAGACTGAGCTTAGCAATACTATGTAGATCCCTGATTTTAACTAAATTGATGCCTACATCAAGACCTACATACAAGGTCTGCATTGAGATTAGGCCCAATTCTTAATTAATATTATACCTGACTTCAAAAAGTTACTTCCAAAGTACCCAAAGGTAGGCCCTAATGTAAAAAGATCACATGCTATGCAGTCAGTCCCAGCATCAACATTTGCACGACTAGTGCTTTGGGTATCTTACTCAGTGACTCTGAGCTTTGGCTTTTGTAATGATGAGCAACACCATAGGCTGGTTGTACATAGAAAACGTGACTGAGGAGGCCTGGTACATATAAGATACTCCGTAGGAATGAATTAGGTGAGTTACTGATTTCTAATTTTACTAAGACTGTGAGCTTCTTGAGAGAAAGATGGGCAGTATCTGACTCAGTGATTTACACATAGTAGGTACTGAATGCATATTTGTTAAAAGAAATGAAAGCCTTAAGGAATGGATGGATGGGTGGATGGATGGATGAATCAATCAATTTAAATATGAATGCAAATCAAGTAGAAGAGGTACCCAATTTTTCTCAAAGAAAGAAGAAAAAAAACATTTTTTTTAATTGTATAGGTGCCTTAAAAGCTATCTAAAATATTTGACTGCTAAGAGTTTTGAATCTATGAGCCACAGCACAAAAATCAAACATGATTTTTAACTACATTAGGTAAGTAAAAAGATGTGTGATGGTGAATGTGGAAAGCTCCAGCTCCTCTTAAAGGAGCCCCAGGTCTCAGTCCTGGCACCCATCAAACTACAATAGCTTCAGCATGCTTGATATGATCCTTGCAAATGCTGATATTGCTTGTTGAAACATTAGCCAATATACAACCCTCAATATAAAATCCTCTTGATGTCTGATTACTCTTCTTAAGGACCTCATGCTGCTTCATCTCAAACTGTGAATTACCTTTAATTCACAGCTTGAACAGACTGCCAAATTTTGTTTTCTCTGCTCCCAGGTGGCTGTCCTGATGCAGTGGAGAACATCCAAAAATATATTAAGTCCTTTGGAAAAGTTAGCAGGATGCGAGACACGGGGCATACAAGACAGGTTAAAAACAAGTGTTAGCATGATTTTTTTTAGTTCAAAAAATCAGAATGACTGTAACTACTGAAAGTTACTACAATTACCAGATTTTTTCAGGAAATTAAGTTGTTGGGTTAACTCAAAGTGATTATTAGCATTTCTGAATTCAAGGTATCATATCCTATATTTTGATTAATGATTAATCTGATGAAGAAAACACTTTTCTGCTACATCATATAGCCATTTTGCTACCAAATTGCATCCAAGTAGCAGACCAAACAATCTACTTACGATATCTGAAATTGCTAGAGAATGTGGATCACTGCTGTGCAATAAAGCAGAGCGGTTCATAAATCTCAAATAAAATTCTCAAAGGAAACATTTTCGATGATGAAAGTTTTGGCCATGGCTATAATGAATGTGAGGAATTTTTTGTTGTTAAATTGGTGAAAATTCATCTAAAAAATAATGCTTTGTTTCTATTGATTATAGCATTCTGAAAAACACATTCTCATAAGCTTCATGTTCTCTATGGTAATGGATTCCTCCTACCATTTAGAGACAATTTTGAGATGATGATAGTTGAGTTAAATAAAGCAATTTTTACCAGTTTTGTATCTTACAAAACAGAGAGGTATAATTTCTTGTGGGGCCCATCTTTACCAACCAGCTCTATAAATCTTCCTAAAGGTTTCTATCAGGATACAAAAAAGACTAATATCCTCTCTCTCTCCTCTTCCAACATCTTCCTTTCCTTTATTTCTCTAATTTTTCTTTTTGACAGAGTCTCATTTGACCCAGGCTGGCTTTAAACCTCAAACATTTGATCCTCTTGTGTTCATGCCCCAAGTGCTGGAATTATAGGCATGTACCAACAAGCCTGAACAAAAGGTCACATTTGTAGTATCTAATTCCTGAACCCATTAGAGTGCATGTAAAAAGAATAGTCTTGTAGGAAATGAGGAATATTTAAACACACAAGGCTGTTAGTCTGCATTGAAACTATTTTAACTGAAGAACAGTTACTTGAATAGTCCTTTGTAGCCCAAATGTCACGTTAAGATAGAGGTGCATGGATAATTTATCTTCCAAGTGGACTGCATAAGCTTTAGTGATAGACTAAATTTATTATAGCTTCAGGATGACTGATAAGATCATCACGACAGGTGTGCTCAAAATCACAGTGGTCATTATTTGAGGTTTCTGCCCTTCATGTGAGAGCATAGCTTTCTTTCCTACTACCTAGAATTTCATGCAGGCATTTGTTCATGCAACAAACATGTTAACTACACATATGGAAACTGTTGCTGGACACAGTAAGTCTGACTTCAAATAGCCTGTCATCATTTTTCTGAATTTATGATTGTTTTCAAACACATAGTCAACACTTTAAGCAGAGATATTGATTTTATGGCAGGGAAAAAAGCATCATGATTACATCTGTCTTTATATTGGGGCTTGTATGGAAACTATCCAGACACTCTCAATAGTAAGCCTTAAAATACAGAGTTGCTTGGATAAGAGGGGTTCTGGGTGGTTTCCAATTGAACAGAGTCCAAATGCTAATAACCAAGTTTGACAAAGGAACTTAATATCTAGAGTTGCCATCTTCTCAACAGTGCTCACAAAACAACTGTGGTCAAAGGCTAACTGAATGAATACTTTTGGGTTCATAGAAGTTGTCTAGAATTCTTCTTGGGGCAACTAAATACACATCATCTGTTGTTACTGTTGTTTCTAAATGCCTCACCAAACTCAAATATAAAGAGGCAAATAAGAATGTCGTAGTGGCAAGTACTTGACGATTATATTATGATCAGTTTGAGGAAGCCATGCAAAAAAATATCCAAGTTTCGGTTTCTCTATTGGCCCTTAATGGGTTCCTTGAGAGTCAGCGAAGTAGTATATCTGGTGTGTTTATTACTAGCCTGAATCTAGTAAGTGATATATACAGAATGGATATTATATTTTTACGCAAATATACAACTCTGTATTTCTGAGAAAATTAATTTGACTTTCTAACACTCAAGCTTTTCCCTGTTTGAGGAACACAAGCCATTTATGAAGGAGATTAGAAAGTATTGTATTTAAAAGATTTGAGTAAGGGCATTTTTAGCAATTATAATAACAGACTCACAGAGGGTGAGGACTGGCAGTGGGGGAGGCTGACTGCTGAGACTTCAATCCTCTAGAAAGTAGTAAGGATTAAAGTTAAACACACTTTTATGTTGTTTAATTACTAAAGAGTATGCTTATATTTGGGATCTAACAAGCTTTTGCGGTGGTGTTCATATTTGTATACACATTTACTCATTAAGTTGCTTAATTTCATTTAAGGGACTCTATTTACCTTCAAGTAAAGATAAATTACAGTGTGTCTTAAACTTGAATATTTTACATCCAATGTTTTCCCTCAAATTCCATGACTGTGGTAGCAGCAGAGGCTTCTAAATTCACCCAGTCAGATTTTCTTTACTTATCATGAACTGATAGAAGTATGATATGTTGACAAAGTAGAGCAAATGAATGGGAAAATACATACATCTTTAGAAGGTCAATTAAGTACTGAAGTTTTCCTGTAGAAAGAGCAGCAAATGTCAAGTACAAATAGGGAGTCTGGATAGCCGCAAGCCAAAACTCAGAACCATTGAAATATGTGAACACAGGCTTGGTGCTCATGGGTGCAATTCTTATAAACAATTCACACTTGAATGGAAGATATACATCTTGTCAAGCAGGCAAAGCAAACCAAGCTGAGCAAAATGAATAGATGATCTCAGCAATTAAGGGATTCTGTTTTCCAAGACTCTAATCTCTCTTCACTGTACTAAGCAGTAGGTGGTGAGTCGTAGACATTTGCTGGCCATGAGTAGTCATATCTTCAAGCCTGTCTGTCTTGGGAGTTGTTTCTTACCGAGTTCCAAATATTGGCAGCTGCTCTACACTCAGAATGTTCTTAATCACCTACAGAATTACCCTGCCCAATGTAAAATCCTAGAAGTTGCAATAAAATATGAAATAAATAATAATGACTGTGCTGATAAGAATTTGAAAAACTAAAATAAAAATAATTTTATTACAACTGTGACCTTCCGTGTTTTAAACCAATATCTTGCCTAAAGAATGGAAGTATTCCAATTACAGTGTGATGGACAATACTTGGAAGAAGTTCATTCATAAAATGGACTTAGTACCCTCAAGTCTTTCTGATTCTTTTTACAGAGAATTTTAGTGTTACCATGTATACTATACCCTATGCAGTAAAATGCTATTCTCAGAAATGCAACCTTCAATCCTAAGCAACTCTTGGTGAGTTTCCCTGTGTTAGGTTTAGACTACTGATACATTTTAATATATGATATATTTGGTAAGTAGCATATTTCACAATGGAATTCTAATGTACATCCTTTAGGAGTAAATTCATTTTGCCATTAAAATACAATTTTGTACTATTCCTTGTTTGCAAGCCTGCATTGACTCCTCAAATGTGTTCTTTTGTATTTTATTATTTTGAGTAGGAAAATGATAATATAGGAGTGCCAATTTGGAAGTAAGATCTAAGGTTCATTCATTCCGAAGAAAAAGAGCAGTTCATGTGATTAATGGAAAAGATGAAATGTATAATATCAGAGGTGATTTTGATTTGTGCATTACCATTAATGTGGCCATCACATCAAAAACATGGCTTTATTATTTCTTTTCCTTGTTTTGTCCTGTGCTTTAAAATTGAGGACTCTTGGTTGTTAAAGTTGAGGTTTTAATTACAAGATACAGGTCACTTCCAAAAACAAAACACAATAAAACAAAAGAGTGGGTGATCAAGTCAGTGCTTTGAGATTAAATTACTACACTGAATGAGAATATGGAATGGAAACACCATTGACTATGTCAGTGTCTCAGTGTATTCAAAGTCATTCTCAGTTGTTTTATGCAATTATTCATGATCTTCCAAAAGGTGAGCAATTCCCTTCAAGGGTGTCATTAGGCCACTTGTGTGTCATAAATTATTTCATTTTCAAAAATTTCAAGTACATACTATTATTTCCATTTTCTACTATTAGGAAGGAAAGAAGTTATGATAGAAATGCTCCACTGATAAACTCTTGGGAAAACGGATATTTTAAAAAAAAGTCTATATTAGTTAACCTGAGGAAATTGGTTTTTATAAACCCCTCCTCTTGTTGATATTAAAAAATGAAGACAGTGCAAAGTGAATTGCAGGACTCTGATTTTAAACTTTGATCTGGTTCCAGGCTATCTTTTTCTTGTCTTTCTGACTGTCCTTATTTGGCTGTAATACACAGATGACAGAAGATCTGCAATCAGTGGGGTCTTGGACTAACTGACTATATCAAGCCCCATGATTTTTCATATCCATTCTTTGCCTGTAGGAGCTCCAACTGGCTGTTGCTTAGCTATAGTTACATAAAGCTCAATGCCTCATCAAAATGGGAGAAAGTAATATCTAGATTCTTTCCCCTGGAGTCACAGTTGTTTTCAGGTATTGGCCCTAAGTGTGCCTATATCATTAGAGAGTTGGTTACTAACCACATTCATTTTTACTCTTCTTGCTGATCACAGATACTTTAGTTCAAATGATTCTATCTACTCAATATATATATATATATATATATATATTTCTCGTCTTTACTTGGAAATGACAGCACTAATGGTGGGATTTCAGAGAGAAAATTCTGTCATGAAGGTGAGCCTTCATGAATGGAATTTATGTCTTTACAAGAGCCACTTCAGAAAGACCTCTTTCTACTTCTACCACATGAGCTTAGAGTGAGAATACAGCTATCTCAGCAGATACCATTTCTACTGGTGACTTTACCTCTGACTTCCTAGAATCTACAATGTTTAGAAATCCATGTCTCCTATTTACAAACTTCTCAGCTTATGGTATATATGTTATGGTAGCTGAAACATACTGAGCTAATGAGAATTTGATTAACCCCCACTAACTTAAACTGAGAGTAAAGTTTATAGTCTCAAAGAAGAAACCTCAAGGGAGAGGTTGCTCAGCACTCTGGTGCTGATTCAGTGCCACAATGCCCGAAAATGGCCTTCTTTGGGAGACCAAATACTCACGATTTCATTGATACTGACTTTGTAGAAGCTCTGCTGGTCGGGTCACTCCACTCTGAATAGAAAGGACACAAACAATTACTGTTCATGCTTCTCTTGTAAGTGAGTATTCAGAATTAAATTACTTTCTAAACGTGCAGCCCTCCCAGATAATTTTACAGTCTTCTGCCAGAATAATAGATGAAAAAGAAGAACTAGAATGGTAAATCACCAGGTAACCTTTCATTATTATCACTCTTTCATACTATAATGACATTAAGTAGAAAAGAGAAAAGTAAGGGAACTAAGAATATGGGTGACTGGTATAAGGAATTGAAAAAACAAAAATAAAAATCACTTACTTTGTAAGGTAAATCCTGGAGTCAGATGCTGAGATTCCTGTAAGAAAAAACATATAATACAGACATTACTAAAACGATATGGGTGTGAGGAGAGTTGCCTGTTATTGCTGAGGATATAAACTTATTGTTTGCAAATAAGAAATCACTGTTAGCAATTATATTAGTTCAACTTCTGCATGTAGCTATATTTGTACCTACTAACCAAGGCTGCTGCCACAAGATAATAAATGTCACTTAATTATAATTAAAAATAAGGATCATGTCTATTTGAACATGTGTCCCACATGAGAACTTCAAGTTGAGAATTTATTACTTAGCTAGGCAATGATGCCTCTAAAAAAGTTAAGTGTACTTGGTTCAACCAAACACATGATCATGGTTTTTGTAAAAGTATAAACATGATTGTAATTAATAAATATGTCAAGTTTCTCCCATGGTAAAAAAAAAAACCACACTTTTAAAATGTAGAAGTTTTAAATTAGTTTAACAGAGGTGTTCATAAAACTTTATTACAAGCCTGTTGAGATATAGGAAGTAATTTGAAATATGTTAGTAGACTATATTATTTAAAGAATTTAGATTTTGTTTGAAAATCACCCTTCACAAAATTCATTCACTGTTTTGAGAAATTGAGACTTGTGCTTATAAGTCTTGCTGAGAGTGTGGCAGATCTTGACAAATTTGGCAGGCAATAGCATTATAGTAGTGCTCAGGAGTATTTGAAAGAGAAAGTCCCCTATGGTCTCTGACACTTGACTACTTTGCTGCTTAGGTAGGTTTAGGAGGTGTGTGACCTCACTGGAGGATATCACAGGGGGTGGACTTTGAGGTTTCAAGTTCATGTGCTAATTCTTGTTCACTCTTTAAGGTTGGAAATAAGAGCTCTCTCATTAGTCAAACCTGCCTGCTGCCATACTTCCTTGCCATGGTGGTGATGGATTTTTATCCATCCGGAACCATAAGCCCAAATAGAGCCTTCCTTCTGTAAGTTGCCTTGGTCATGGTATTTTATGATAGCAATAGAAAAGTAACAAATACATCAGGTCATGCACAATAGTGGAGACTCAGTAGAGAACTTGCAAGACTATGCAACAAAACAGCAAGGTCCTGGGTTCCATCAATAGGACTCAATGAAAGTTGATATAAAATTGGCTTTCTCAAAGTCATTGCTTTGAGTTATATATTCATTAGGGTAAATCTTATACTATAGAGAAGAAAAAAATCACAGCATATTTTTTCTTTAAAGAAATAAGCAAAGAACCATATGGCTGTGTTGCACTTTAGCTGAAAGTGAAGTTTTCAGTCTATTTTATTGTACTTTCACAATAGTTTGGCTTCTTGATGGTCACTCTAGAAAACTACAATTAAAAAGTAGTAGGAAATCCCTCTCAGCTAAAGAGCATAACTAGAATACGTGTAAAGTATACTGCTCAAAGGTTTCTACAAATAATGGAAATATTAAATATTTTTGTTTGTTAATGTAAACATTGACAAAAAATCCATGGGTGATGTGGGATTCCCCTCTGTGTGCTGTGAATATGTTTTATTACCAGTGATTAATAAAGAAGCTGTTTTAGCCAATGGCTTAGTAGAGTAAAGCTAGGCAGTAAATCTGAACAGAGATAGAGAGAGAGAATAGGCAGAGTCAAAGAGACTCCGTATAGCTGCCAAAGGAGAAGGACATGCCAGCCAGAAAATTACCTGTAGGCCACAACCTTGTGATACATAGATTAATATAAATGGGTTAATTTAAGATATAGGAGTTAGTTAATAAGAAGCCTGAGCTAGTAGGCCAAACAGTGTTGTAATTAATACAGATTCTCTTTGACTATTTGGGTCTGAGCAGTCTGGAGATGAATGAGCAGTTCCTGGTTACACATGAGCTAGGAAAGTTATTGGCCAAAGGTGGGGCTCAATATTGTTTAGTTAAACTAATATAACACCAAACTGCATTATAAATATTTATGCTTATACCTATAAACAAATCCCACTCCCACTCATCTTTAATTATGGAAGCTCATATTTGCAATGAGTGGAGGTGCACACAGAGTAACGGCTGCCCAAATGCTGAGAATGACAGTTGAATATTTGGCCTTAAACAAGACAATTTATGTCACGCTCTCAAAGGTTCAGGGAACACTGCAGAAGAGAATGAAATACTGTAGGAATCAGAAGATAGGAAGAAGGACTGTGAAATGTTCTCTTCAAGACACAACACAGCTGTTACAAATAGAATTTCATAGCAGATATGGTTGCCTGCTTTGACCTGCATTAGATAGGTCTGTCAAAAGACAATTGTGGATTGGGGAGGGGCTCATGGAATGCTACCTTACCTTCTGAAGTACTGACAACTGAAGGACTCTAGGGGAGGGACAGTCATTGTCTTCACTTGTGAACCAAACAATGAACAACAAGTATCCAAGGAATGGCTCTTAAAATGGTTACTACACATTGGTTGTTGATTAAGATCACTGGGTCACAAATAAAAATGGCATGAGTGTAGGAAAAGAAGCTGTAGGGAGGAGAAGGCTTTTGACAGATGTGGATGGAAAGTAAGAGTTGGGGGCTGGTGAGAGTAAGTACAATGCACTATATACACATACAAATGAAATTGTCAAAAATGAACTTAATCAAAAGAAAGGAAAAATAATGGAACACATCTAAAAGTTGTGCTGCTGTGTACTGATCACAGATTTTATCATTACATTTTTATACATATATATGTCATTGTACTTTTCTCATATTTACTTCCTTACCACTGTCCCTTTCCTGTCTGTCTCTAGAGCACCAAATGCCTTTTGATGAAAGGTTTCTAAAACGTTGAACAATCAGATACTAATCCTTAGGAAATTACAGATGTAAAGGTAGGGAATTTATTTGTAGAGGTCATATCACTGTTAAAGATCAATAAGATGTGAAAATTACAGCATAAGAGTCCATGGAGAAAAGCATAGCAAATTCAGAACTTAAAGAAAGCACACAAGTCTATGGCCATCTAATGGCAAGGAAAATATTCTTCTTATCTGTCTTATTATTCCTTGAGGCAACAATTATAACATACAGGATCATTACAGCACAATATAATAATTGATGCTGATAATATTATCAAAGCTATGAAGAAACACTAAAGAATGTTCAACAAAACCTTCCAAAGATGGCAAAAATATTAATTATATTTCAAAATAATTTCCACCATGTGGATTCTCTAAAATTGTCCAAGAATTTCAACTATCAAGAATGTTTTATGTCTTTTTTAAATGCATAAAAATGAGTTGCTAACCATTTGTATCAGCTTAACTTTAAACAAATATTTCTATCTGCTGTTTCTCTAAAGGATTTTATTACAAAGATGCAGGGCAAGTTTAGACTTGTATACCATCAGGAAATTAAACACAGCTTCCAAAGTCAATCAAAGAAAATCCGATAGGAGAATAAAACACATGGTCTTTGTATTTGTCCTGTAAACTTGTTTTTAAGATGGTCTTTATACTCAAACACTTGGTTGTTTCCGTGTATCAGTGTAGTGATGCATAAAACAAATAGGAGGATGAAGTCACTCCACAGTTTTGTATAATTGATGTTATATATTCTTGACATTGATTTTAATGCTAATGTGGATAAATCATTTTAAACAGGATATACAAATAAAGAAAACACTTTTATATGCTGCCAAAGTCACCATACATAGATATATAACCATGTATATATAAAAAATCTATGTTCATACAATAATTGTTATCGCATGTGGTATTTAAAAGGTCACCAGACATGAAGCTCAGTATTTTTTGCACAGAAATACCATATATGCCAGTACATAATAAGAACAAACCATATTTACAAACTCATGTAAGGCTCTTTTAAATAACCACCTGGATGACAATCATGTGCTCAGAAGCTCCTATGGGATCCAGATTTTAAAGGTCAGCTAACTTTTCTCTTAAAGGACTATATAATAAATATTTTTGAGTTTTGAAAACATATGGTCTTTGTCATCATTGCTCAACTCTGCCATTATAGTACAAATGGCTGCTCCAAAAATGAATGATTCATAGACATATTAAAACAATATTGTGTTATTTTTCTTCTGATTTTATTTAGCATTTTAAGATGCAAATATTCAAGGGTTCAAGTGCCATTGCTGTTCTAGAAGTCACTTGCCTGTGCCAACCTTCCCCCAAGGAGACTGGTGCTCTCTTGGTTCTACCTGGCATGTGTTTATTCCCTTCTTTGTGGAGATTTACAATCTCCATAAGAAATGGGATAGTTTAAGTTTGTGATTATTAAGGAAACTTAAACTTAGAATTTTAAATTGTGTTTGTCTTTGTAAGTTTACAGATTCATAAATCACTTGACTTGAAAATCACACACACATAGAGGGGGAAAGAGAGACATACATACATACAGACAAACAGACAAACAGAAAGCCTTGTATAGATGAGGAAGATGAAACTTAGAGGAACTTCAACAAGTCTAAGAAGCATGCAAATGGAAGAGTTAGATTAAAGCTGTCTAAGATTGTCATTCTCTCTTCTGGATGAGCTCTGTCGTAGCTTTTTTGGGGTGGGATAGGTTCTCAGAGGGTAATATCACCTAGTACTGGTACAAGCACAGAAAAAAAGGCTATCACCCATTTTAGGCACATTGATTGGAGACAGACACTGTTTAGAAGATATACTTTAAAATAGGGCATCTGTAATGAGAGCTAGTTTGATCCCAGGTCTCAGAATATCTATATCTCCAAACTAGTTTTCTAAGTTATTAATGGCAGCTCTGAAGCACCTTATTTAATGATTACGCCTCTCAATTTTCTTCTCTGTATGTTATGAATGATCAAATTACCAGCATGTCTGAGTTGTAGTGAGGATTGAATTATTTATTCTATTTAAAATGCTTACAATGAGTTGAGACTACAGAAAAGGATGGCAAGCCCAGGGTAACCAATGGAGTGTGGGGAGCATGGGTGCCAGAAGAAATGTCTCATACCCAGACTGGGACATTGAGGTTTACTGTTTATTTTTGATTCAATTTAAAGGTAATAGGGCTAGTGAAACAGAGTTTAAATGACTGATATTGCCAAAAGTATCAGCATAAAATCTGAAAAATATGATTGCTCTTTTTTTCTTTTATAAATAAGACCAAACTAATTGCATCACTCGCAGGTCATGTCACAGGAATGAACTCGCTTCCCCAGAGCTTAACTATTAGAGCTTAACAATTAGTGGCCATCTAAAACTACTAATCCAGATGCTTCAGTACTCATACCCATATGCGTCACAGCATTCTTCAATTTTTTTTTGTTGTTATCATGCAAGGCTTATGCAAGCACTGTTCTACTCTTTGTAGAGTGGTGTGCTCTTTGCCACCACTCAGAGTCCTATCTATTCTCTAAATGTTGCCCCTTCCATGATGACTACTTCCTCAGCTCTGCAAGGAAGAGTTGGTTATATACTGCCGAGAGCCTTGTGTTTACTTTGAAGATGCACACATTGTTTAGTCTTTACTTGATAGTGTATAGTGCTTTTTTACATCCCTGTGCTGGTTTGGAGAGGTACAGCTTCCACAGACTCCTGAGTTTAAGTGTTTGGCTCATAGGGAGCGGCAACATTAGGAGGTGTGGCCTTGTTGTAGGTGTTGGAGAAAGTGTGTCACTATGGGCATGGGCTTTGTGGTTTCAGATGCCCTAGGTAGGCTTGTGTGGTAGTCTTCTTCTGCTACCCACTGATCAAGAAGTAGAACTCTCAGTTCTTTCTCTGGCACCATGTCTGCCTGCATGCTGCCATGCTTCTCACCATGGCAATAATGGACTAAACCTCTGAACTATAAGACAGTCCCAACTAAATGTTTGTCTTTCTAAGATTTGCTATGGTCATATGTCTCTTCCCAGCAATAGAAACGCGAAGACAATTGCTAACTGCAAGTGCTCTTTGTGCCTTTAGCAATCATTTCCGAATAAACAGATCATGACATAATGGAGGAAGGAAGGATAGAAGGAAGAAATATTCTTTTAAATTATTTTATTAGAATAGTCTCTTCTTTAATTGAAAAATAGTTATTTTTCTTTTTCAATGTAGTTTGATTACACTTTCTCCTCCCTCTACTCCTTTCTGCTCCTCCCCTCTCTTCTGTACATACTCCTTTTCTGCTTCTTATTAGAAATGAACAGGCTTCTATAAGATAACAACCAAACATGGCGATATCATAAGATAAATTTCATAAAATAAAAACAAAAACTCACATTACATTGAAGTGGGACAAGGCAAACCAATAGAAGAAAAAGGGTCCAAGAGAAGGCACAACAATTAGAGACCCACTCGTTAAAACACTCAGACATTCCATTAAAAACTAGACTGAAAGCTATACTATTTACACAGAAGACTTGTTACAGACCCATGGAAGCCCTGTGCTTGCTACTTCAGTCTCTGTGAGTTTATGTGAGCTTTGCTCAGTTGATTTAGAGGGCCTTGTTCTTCCGGTGTCCTCTATCCCCTCTGGCTGTTGCACTCTTTCTGCCTCCTCCTCTGTAGGGCTCCCTGGGGAGAAGGATACGATAGGGACATCCCATTTACAGATGAGTGTTCCAAGGTCTGTCTCTTTCTACATAATATCTGAGAAACGCTATATCGTTAAGTCACGTTTAAAATAAAAAAACAAAAACTGATGATGATAAATTGTTACTAGAAGCTAGTAAAGAAACTACACTCAAGGCTTGACAATGAAAATAGAGGAAAAGGTTCTACTTGTATGGTATCTTGGTTTGTAAAGATTAGTGTATAGGTTGGCAAGGACTAGAAGCTGATGGAGAAAAATCAAAACGTAGTGACCAGAATGAAAAATATAGCTTTTCTATCTCTCAGTATCCTGTTCAGGTATGATCAGATAGCTCCAGGAAGGCTAGCACCTCACTAGCTTCAATTTGGATACTCTGAGACTCATCTTCTATTGATGCAGCCTAGTGTCAAGATGATGTGCATGCTCTTTATTGTTTTCTGCAAAGATGAGGCAGCTAAACAGTATTGCTTCATTCACAGAGAAGGTTACTTTGACATTTCTGGCTTTGTTCTTCCATGCCATTCATACAGTGTATTAGTACATTCAGAGCTCCAAACAGAAAAAGTCCCACAGTCTCCCAATCCTCTATTATCAGCAGGCACACATTCTAGTCCCTTTCAAACATTCTTTGAAAAAGAGGTGCTGTTCAAATCTTGCTCAAGTCTTAGGGCTCATAGCCAACATGCTTAATACCAAAAGCAAGGATAATTAAACAACATGGTCACAGTTTCAGCAACAAAGAAATGACAAATTTTGAGTCTGCATAAGTAGTGTTCACCAAGCATTTTCATATATAAACACTAAATATAAAAATAAATGTAATGATGGAAATAAAGAATGGCGTTGGGAAGGACGTACAAGGATCAAAGTTAGTAAATATCTTTTTAATGAGTAAGTTACATAAGTCTCCTTTTCAGTTCTTACAGGTATCATAATTAGTCATTTCAAAGGTAATATTAGTAAGAACTCTCAGGTAGCATTAAAATGTGTCTTTTTCTCCTATAATTAACCTTCAAAAAGAGCCTTTGATGTATGAAGAGCTGTAATGCAAGGAGACACTTTAGAACTTCATTCACAGCAGCTCTGTTGAAGTAGAATTTGTAAGTATTATTCTGACAAGCACTGACACAGATAGAATTTTCCCCAGCACTATTTAAAATGGGGGCGGTGAGTACATTAAACATGTGCACAAGATTTAGAAGGGATGCTTAACCTACTTAAAAGATAGGCTGTTTCCAAGTGTTTTTGACTTGGGCGTTTGTATCCAGTTGATAACATTCATGACAAATGACAAGTACTGCTCATGTAGTCATCAAAACTTGCCCCAAAGTAACTCTATGTGATAAGAATTTCAAGAAGAATTCTAATTACTTGATGTTTTTACAATACTCACTGATCTGTTTAAAATGTATGTGTTTTTCTTGATTACAGCTGGTCTCTAAAATATAATCATTTAAATCATGCAAGAAAATAGAAGGAATGAGAAGGTGTTGTTAAGTTTACGACATTTGTGTTAGGAGAAAGAAGTTGTGGAATTCATTGCATAGAATAATAACATGTTATTAATAATATAGAATCACCTGAACATTGCTAACGTAGTACATGAGATGATGGCTATTTTGTTAACTTATTTTAATTATTCCACAAATGCAAATGAAAAGAAACAAATAAATAATAGTTCATATTTATTTTTCAAAGTTGACTAAGGGGTTATAAGCCCTGTCCTGGGAGAGAAACGTTAGCTCTTTTCATCAACTAGGGTAATCAGAGGCATATTGTATCCCCCTTTTGCACAGTTTCCAGGGATGCCTTTGAGCTATTTAAAGGTGTTTTAGACACTGAAAATAATGAAATCACATTTCACAGGTACGCCATTTCACCCATGCGTTCTTCTGGATTTACACCATATGCTGTGAAACAGATTATCTTGAATTACCAATGGAATATGTCACTTTGTTGGACAATCCAAAAAGTGCATATAGCATGGCATTTTCAATTTGAGCTAATTCTTCGCATTTGGAAATGTGAAATTTCATGAAACAGTTTACTAAGTCTATGTTGCCACAGACACATTTGGTTACAGTGGAGGTAATGTAGTTCAAATATAGTTTCCTGAAATGATATCTTTGGTAAGAAACTTTAGGGCAATCTCTTTCACGTCTCAAAATGTGTTAGACAAGTAGCATGTCAAGTTATAGTAGACTTTTCGTTGTTATTCATTTTTAATGTTTGAAAACCATGAATCTATTGTTCTCTTACTACTCCTGAAATAAAAACACAGATGCAGGCTTATTCAAATATATATTGATTGTTTGCCCATTCAGCACCTAGAGATGAGAACCTGCTCAGAAAAAGAATGTGTTTTTTTTTTTTTTTTTTTGCAACTGGAGCTAATGCTGAGTAGCTGTGCTCAACACCAACTGCCTTTTAAAAAAACATTATATGCATGCATTTAAGATTGGCTTGGACCTCCCTAAAGAATCTTTTCTTTACTTCCAGACTCCTTTGCTCTTCCTGGGGAGAGAGAGACAAAGCAGGTAATCAAACATCTATTAGAGCCCTAAAGTAATCAGTGTTCTGAGAAATGAGATTTTTTTTTTTTACTTAAAATTTCATGCTTAGTTGGAATTGAATGCTAGGAGTCAGTTCCAAAGACACACTAAAGTAAGTATACTTCCCCTTTTTAATGTAGAGAAGATGGCTAATGAAAAAAAAGAGCTAAGTAATGATGCTTTATTTTTTAGTATTTGAGAAAGAATGTATTTACAAGCGATACAGCATTCTATGCCATTCTTACTATGGGCAGACAAATCATAACGTCATCTCAAGCATTAAAAGTTTCATCCAGGAAACATCACAAAACACCCAAATTTCTACCACATTAATCATACCTTGTTTATTGACTGGGACTCCAAAAACTCTGAATAATTTGTGGGTAGTTCTGCTTTGCACAGTTTAAGACATAGAAGTTGGCTACCCTGTAAGCAGAGGGAGAGATGGTGTTGTCTGATCTTCTATGTTCTCCCACCTCAATTGTATTCCATGCTGTCAGAGGAGCTTGCCTTTCAAGTAACTAGTATATTGTCATAAGCCTTGATACAGACATGATCAAGTCAAGATATTGTGGTGATATTTTGTTTGTGCTTTAACAAATAAAGCTTGCCTGAGTGTCAGAGTGTGGAGTGAGCTTCTAGATAACCATAGAGACCAGGCAGTTTAGGTACACACCTTTAATCCCAGCACTCAGGAGGCAGAGACAGCTGGATCTCTGTGAATTCAAGGTCACCCTGGGCTACACTAGATTGATTCAGTTTCAAAGAGAAACAGAGTCAGGCAGTGATGTCTCACAGGTTTAGTATCAGTATTTGGGAGTTGCACACCTTTAATCCCATCACTAGGGAAGTGGAGACAGGAAGGGATATGACTGAGCAGAGAGAGGAATATTTGTTGAGAGGAGACAAAAGCTCAAAGCATTCAGTCTGAGGATTCATAGAGACACGAACTTGCCCCCTTGATTCTGAGGATTTTGTAGAGTAAGAATTAGTAGCTAACTGCTCTGTTTCTCTGACCTTTCAGCTTTCACCACTAATATCTGATTCTGTTTTTTTATTATTAAGACCAATTAGAATTCATGCTACAAGTTCTTTCCCTAAAAAGCTTATTCTTGACATTCAAGTTTGTTGCAAAAGTTCCAGGAAAACAGGAGCTGGAGGAAATCATTGTATGAAACACACATAGTGGGATTGTAAGAGGAAAAATAGTGTTCGTGTGTGTGTGTGTGTGTGTGTGTGTGTGTATACGTATGTGCGTGTGTGTTTGTGTGTGTATGATTTTCAGAAATGTATATTACATTTCACACAGTAACTAAATAATGCAATAACATGTTAATACTACAAACTACTACCTTCATGGAGTTAAGATTTATGAGATAATTATAACAATTTTTCAAATGATGTTTTAGCAAATGGAGATTGTCGTGGTACTGCTTATATTCCATTACTCTTTTGGTTAGAGACAGGAGCCCAGCAGGCCAAAATAGGCTGAAAGGAGCTTAAGTCCCATCTGATCCTTACCAAGAGGTGCCTGAGTGATCCTAGTGAAGTTTACTGCCCACTTGCCCACCCCATGTCTGTTTTTCCACTTATAACATGCAGACCTTGGCTTGGAGAGTCTGAATTTATTTTTAACTACCCATGTTATTAATCTCTAAATTTACTTTCTCTGCTATGTCAGAAGCCTGCCATGAGAGAAGCACGCATGAGCGTTTTAGAGAATATGTAGTACCGTATACATTCAAAACTCCTCAGTCCTAGCCCTACAATCTGTCTATAATATTGCTGATATGTACTGTTAGATCTGTGCTTCATAACAAGCTAAGCGAGCTCTGTTCAGAGCTGATGAGATAAAGGGGTACCCATCCCCCTTTTCCTTTCAATAGAGATATCAAAAATATTATCACAATTTTAGAAGCATTTACAAAATCCTGTGATTAAGAGTAGTAAGTTTGAATAATTCAGTATTCTTAGATAGAAGTAGAGAAGACCCACAGAGTTGAGTTAGGGCTTTCTTTTCATAAAGATTTAGAATAAATGACTCGCACAGCCTCTGACATCCTTTAGAGGGGTGGGTCTACCTGTCCTTTTTTACTTTATAAGTGTTTATTTCTCAGAAGTGACATGGTACATTTGGACGTTGCACACTCTTACAAGTCAACACACCCTAAGAATGCAGGGACATGAGGGTTTGAAATCCTGAAAACCCCAAATCCACATGACCGGTTTATATAAAAGATCTTGACATTACACAAGAATGTTTGCCTTTTTAGCTAATGTGCTCCTTTCGTCTTGAGAGAAAACAAGGTGTGCTGGTGGACACACCTTACCATAAAAATAAATGACATAGGCTCTGTATCCATTGACTCTGACAGTTCTCTAAAGTGAAAGGGACAAGGGCTTTGAGATACACAAGTGTGGTCACCCAAGAATTCTGCTTAGAAGGACAGCTGAATGAAGACTAAATCATTGCTAAATCCTCAGCCTGTTATCAGTTTTTAACTGGTCTGGGCAAAGCTGCCTGTCCCTGACAGGAGAGAGAGAGAGAGAGAGAGAGAGAGAGAGAGAGAGAGAGAGAGAGAGAGAGGAAGAAGCATTAGCATATTATCTACAGGCCTCTTAGAGCTATTCACAGGAAATGAAGAAAAAAAGTGGAGCAGGCTTGTGAGGTACAAAGAGCAAAGGCCAGTTAACCCCTGGGGGATTTATGAGATGGCTGTGGTCTGTCCAGGCTTCCACTCCTCAAAATGTTTTATCCTCAGAATGCAGCCACACTACTGTGCAGCCACTGTAGAAACAGGAATGCATGTTTTCCAGTGTATCTTTTTCCAGAAGTCAAGGGTTTGGGAGGATCCCGACTATAGGAGGGAACATCTTATTCAGTGCCCATGAATTTGGCTGTTCCACATGAGATTTCTCATAGAGAGTAGCAGGGCACATGAGAAGAGGTTCTAGTCTCTTTTTTCTCTGGTCATTCCCAGGATAGATATTGCATTTTCCAGAACAAGTGAACTTTATCTTTAAGATGTTTATGCATTATATATGATTAGGAATGGACTCAAGTGTAGTAGTGACATTTCAAATGCATTTTAATAAATAAAGCCTGCCTGAAGATCTGAAAGTAAAACAGTCTCACTGGTCAGGCTTACAGACCAGATTATGTTAACACACACCTTTAATCCCAGTAGCCACCCTAGTTGTCATAGAAAATGGGCAGTACCTGCCTTTAATGATGCTTGTGCACACCTTTAGTCACAGCCCTAGAGAGGAATATAAGATGGGAGGACGCAGCTCTCCGAAGCAGTTTTTTTCTGAGATTCCTGGAAGCCGGTTTGCCATTTTCAGACCGAGGTCGAGGTAAGAGCCAGTGTTGGCTGCTTTGCTTTTTGGGTCTTCAGGTTGAACCCCAATTTCTGACCCTGAGATTTTATTATTCATGATTCACTCAAGAGCCTTTATAACCTAACCCCATCATAAAAATCAGCGTACTGAGACCACTCAGGACAGGCTCCTTCCAAGAAGTGTAAGAAGGTGGTATTGGCATAGTATATCTTGGCTACAGCAAAACAAAGGTCACATAAATGTCTTGCAGAATAGGATATAAATGTGGAAAGTATATTACTATGTCTCATTCTAGAAAAAGCTACACAAATTTCTAAATAGGCAAGTTCAACTTAGAAGGAAAATCTGCACAGGTGTACTACAAGGTTCTTACATTGGTAGTCTTCTGTGTGGTATACAATTTCCTCCCAGGGTGACATGTCATTGTCATCCTCAAGCAGAATCATTGAGGTGAACTACAGAGGACCCTGGCTTTCGGTCATTACAAAGAAGTAAGTAGAACAATATAGCCCACAGATAGGCCTGTGGTAATGATACGGCACAATTAACATTTTCAGAAAGGACCAGACAGAGTCATCTGAGATCCTATTTACCCTGTCTTTTTGCCCCATCTGCATGTGGTCCTGTGTGTGTGCAAGAGGGAAGATGCTAGAATATACCTCTCTTCAGTGATACAGCTGACCATGAGTAGGCCACAATAGAGTGGGAAAGCTTTATGGTGCAGCTACTTTTGAGAAGTCAATGCTCCTATAAGTAAGCCCTATAAACTCATTGGTTCACCAGTCTGGACTAGAACAGAATACCTTTTTTGTTCTATTGATGATTCTCTCAATAAATAAATAAGTGTATCTTCGTCTCCCAAGGGAAAGTCATACAATACCCAGTTGACCAGTTTCCTAAAATCAAAAGTCAAAGAATAATAACACCATGTTTTAACACTTTAAAAAGTCATATCATTCAATTAATAATTTGCAAGAGCTTGTAGAAAGTCAATGTATCAGGACAAGAGTAATCAGATGTGGAGTGATTGTGAAACATTGGCCTGAAGTTCATAGGATGGTTTTTATTAGGAGTGAATGAACCAAGTGCAAAAGACTACCTAATTTTGGTATAAATCATGGCATAATCCCATAAAGATTTGAGTTGATCACCTAATTTCAACTGGAAATGTTTTTGGAGTTGAAAGAACCCATCCTATCTTAGGTAACATTAATTCCAATCCCCACAATGTAGAAGGTAATAATTCTTCTGGATGTGCTATGAAAACACAGCCATTTGAAATTACCCTAGACCTGCCATTTAAGCAGGAGGACAGGAATAACCTAGAGAAAGAGAGTTAGAAGCTGTCAGAATAGTGTTGGCAGACAAGTTAAGGCTGTCAGAGGAATAGATTCAGGATCTGCTTTATGGATGAGTCCTATGAGGAGAACAGGAGACAGAAACTGATCAAGCAGTTATAGGGCAAGGACCTCAAAAGTGGGCAGTCTTACCTTGCCCCCAAACTAGAAATGTCCTTGGTTCTTTCTTGACCAGAAACCAATAATATCAGAAAATAACACTGATTTCTAATCTAGTTTCTTGATATCTTCTTTCTTCTTCTACACAAATGAGTAATCTTACCTGAAACCTATGCAAAACTTGATTGAAACTGAGTGTCATCTGGACCTCTAATAGGTGGACTGACTGGACTGACTCACTCAAATGCCCATATCTCACACCAGTTTTGACTTAAGTCCCATAAAAGACACTAGTGTAGCAGCTTGGTGGTTCTGCTACACCAGCCTCTCCCTCTTTTCCTTGTGAACCCACGTTTGTAATCCTATAATAAAACTCTTTTCTAACTCATCCTCTTATTGCCCTTTAATTTCTTATTTAACTTCAAGAGACAGAGATCCAGGAAGCCTTGGTTGGCTCCAAGGGCCATTGATTTTTGTCAGACACTATCTCTCCGAGCTAAATACACACCTGAGGTGGGAAAGTTCTTGTCACACTCAGGACTCCCTGTCCTTCTGTTTTACTCTGAGTAAAAGGTATTAGGGAACAATTTTGGTTCAAATTAAGAGAGAAATTTCAATCATGTGAGCCCTCCAACCTCTTACTTTTCTATCTTAGAAAGCAATGAATGAATACTCAGTTGTTTAAGGTGGGATGTTCACTACCTAGAATAATGGAAAGGGGATTTCTAGGAAGGGGCAGGGGAGCAAGCTGTACATTGTTTATCTCTGTATAGTCAACAATATGTAAAAGAAGTGAGATATCTGATTGTGGATTTGTCTCTGTCTCTCTCCTGCTCCCGTGTACAAATGTGTGTGTGCGTGTGTGTCTGTGTGTGATATAAACATAGACAATCAAATTGGCTGAGGAAATTCATCATTCTTCCAAAAATCAGGCTTGGGGAAGGCTGTAGGAGGAGAGCCTGCTGTCTCACAGCGAGGCAGCTTACATCTTAATTTGGCTGACTTGAAAAGTCTAACAGTGGAAGCAGAGAATTCTCTGGGTTTGATCACTAACTATTCCTGCAAAGCCTTTCTAGTGGTCAGAACACTGTCCCACTGTTGGATCCCAGGCTCTCCCCTGCTCCTCGAGGTGCTATGCAGGACTGTTTACACTACCAGTCAAGTTTCCTGTTAACTCCTCTACTCAATTCTACCAGGCATGGGGAATTAACTTAGAGCCTTGTTCGTCTTTTGGCATGGTAATTTCACCTACAAAGGAGGGTTCTTAAGGCGCCAGGGTCCCTCTACCCTGTCTGACACTGCCCTGCACCCCTTGCACACCTGCCTGGGAAGAAGCTCTCACATGGCGCCAGCTTCCCCAACCCCCTCTCTGGCTGGGAGGGGCAAAAGAGTATTTTAACCCTGGATTAAGCTAAATAAAGTTGGCATTTACCTTTGGGCAGATGACTCGGATCTCTCTGTGTATGCCTCTCTGTTTAACTCCTAGGATATTGCCCCAAGCTCATGGCGAGATACCTGAAAGCATGCATCCTGTATCAGGAGGAGGGAAGCGCAGATTCGGGTAGAACCCCCCACATCCCACACTTGACTGAAAGAACATTCTTCTGTTTGTAATGCATTTACAACAGCCTCCACAAATTGGAGCCCTGATTCCTGTGCGTGCTGGCAACAAGGAAGTAGAAAACCAACTGTTATATTAAATACAACTTCCAAATAATGATATAACAACAGCAATGCACCACACAAAAGAAGACTAATTCTTTTAAAAGATAAAACAAATTTATGCTTTCACTGACTTGTTACTAAACTCCTGACAATAACGTCTTTAAATATTGTTGTAATTGTTGACTTTGTTCAAACTTTTCAGGGCTAGAAACTGTTTCAGGAAATCTGAAAACAAGTATCCCTTGCTCTAGAACTGTGGGGAGAAAATGTGTGACCCATATAGGTTATTTTCATCCTGAAAGCTTCCAAACTGAAAGACCTGGATAAATCCAGATCCCCCTAGCAGGAAAACAGAGCCAAAAATCTAGCAGGAAGAGAAGAATCAGAAATCTAGGATTAACCAATTTCAGGGTTTCAGGAACTAGCTGAAGATAAAGGTAGATTGTAATCTTGAGAGTAATCTTGAGAAACAGAGAGATTCCCCCTAGTAATTATCACCCCCTAGTAATTATCATTGGTATAGGAACTAGCTGATTACGACCTTGAGAATGATCTTGAGAGGCAGGGAGTTGCACCCTTGTAATCATCACTGGAATTTTCAGAGTTTTCTGTGACATCCTCCCTGCCCCCCTTTTTGGATTACTGGGCTGTGTGGTTTCTTCCTATAAAAACTACTTCTCCCAGTCACTCGAGGTCGAACTCTTCCCCTGCGTGGGTTATGAGTCTTGGCCCCAGTGCACTGGTCCCCGTCTTGTCGTCTTGTCATTAAACCTTGTGTGATTGCAGCAAGGACGGTCTCTCGTGAGTTACTGGGGGGGTTCGTATCATCCCGAGGCTGGAGTGAGAGTCTCCCCTAATCGGGGGTCTTTCATTTTGGGGGCTTGTCCGGGATTAGCGACCACCCTTGTCTCCGAAGACCCACTTGAAGGTGAGACATTGTCTATGTATCTTTGTCTTTGTGTGCAGGCAGGTTCTTTGTGTTTTTGTGTGCTGGCTGAATTCAGGTTTGAGTTTGTACATTAGAGGTTACAGTTGTGCCTTTGTGTTTCCATGCTGTTCAGGTTCTGTACAGTCGTGCCTTTGTGTTTTTGTGCTGGTTAAATTCAAGTTCAGTACATTCGGGGTCTACAGCCTTTGTGTTTCTGTTGAATTCAGGTTCAGGTTCTGTATTTTCGGTTTTGCAGTCGCCCGTGTCTCGGGAGGAGACAGAGGGAGTGATCAGCAGGCATGCTAGATCACTGACTGCTGCCCTGGGAGACGTCCCGGGAGGTGAGAAGGGACCCAGGGATGCCTGGGAGATTCCCATCTGGGTGCTGGTGAGGATATGGAAGTTCTCCTGGATTGAAGGAACTATGTCCTCTCAGCCGTCTGTATTTCTGGAATGGTTTTGTCTGTCTCAGTGGAGAAGGACATCTGCTTGCGTGTCTTGTGTGCCTTTTGTTTTGTCTTACTTGTGACTTTGATGACTGGAACAGACCATGACATTGACTCTTAAGTCAGTGGTTTTGCCTTTCTAAAGCTTTGTTAGCCCTTGTGTATCTTCGGTCTCTATTTTGTCTTACATGCAGGTAGCATGTTCAGTTCTCTGGTGAGATACGCGGGTGGCGTTTCTCAGTTCTGTGGTATGATACATGAATGACATGGTCAGTTCTCTGTAGAGACTGCATGGATAGCGGTCTCATTTCAAAAGTGGGGCTGGTCACACCCATGAAGCAGCTTGAAGTTTTTAGTTTGTTTGGTGCCTTTGTTCTGTATGTCTGTGTAATGTGTGTTGTGCTTTTGTCCTGACTTAGACTGATGCTGACTACTCAAATAATGACTTCTTTGACTTTGATATTGTGACCACTTACAAGACTTTAGAGATACAGCCATAAGCATAAGGGTATATTTCATAAAAAAACGATTCAGCCTCAGCCCCAAGCACGTGGCTGCGGGGCAGCATGCTTGTATGGATGGCTGGGCCATTCAGCTTTGCTGTTACAAGGTATTGAGGCTGCCAAACACAGTTGTAGAAGGTGGATGTACCCCAACAGGATTTCAAACACCAAACAAAAAATCTGAGGGTAATTGCTATGACCTAAAGAGGTTAACAATCTTTTTTCCTCGGTGCTGTGTACCACCCCCCCCCCCATGTTGATGGATGAGTTCCCTCTGTTTGCCCTGGGAGCTGTGCGCCTCAAACCTTTGGTCAAAGCTGGCCAAGGTTTAACCAAGTTTATACAGGAAAAGAGCCTAGTTCTAAGTTACAAGTCGGAAGTATGATCATCAGTGCCACATAATTATGTCCTGTGCTCAATCAGACAATGATTGAGCACAATGAACATAATAAGAACTTTTATAACAAGGAATAAAGCATCTGTGCAACTTTTTGTTTGGTTTTGTCTTATATTTTGTTTTACAACACAGGGTTTCTCTGTGTAACCTTGGATGTCCTGGAGCTCACTTTATAGACCAAACAGGCCTCTGACAGAGAGATCTGCCTGCCTCTGCCTCCAGAGTGCTGGAATTGAAGGAGTGCGCTACCACATCTGGCAGCGTCTGTACAAGTTCTTTTGGGTCACTACTTTCCCACACATCCTATCCTCATACACTTCAGAGACACCTCCTCATAAAGAGCAGTGAAAGAGAAGAAAACTACATAGTGACAAACTGCTGCAACCTGAGGGAGGCCATAGTTTATGGAGCAGACATGTTTGGCATTCCTAACAGGTGCTAACCTTGTAAACTTCAGTCCTTATTGGAAAGTCTGTATAAATTAGGTCGAATTAGTCAGAACAGGAGACTCCCCACATTGCTGAGAAAGGCCATTAAACTCTACAATGCTAAATTGTTTGGTGTCTGTGATAAAGGTAAGAGTAACACAAATTCAAGGGGTAGAAACACAAGAACTGGCCTTTGGGAAACTAGTTTAGTTTCCCAAATCTAGATTTGGGATCATATCTGGATCAGAATCTAGATCGGGATCATAGAAATCCAGTTACAATTTCTGTTCAGTGGTCAGTTCAAACATCTGAGGATTCTGAGATTCTTGATGTTTAGGGCTTACCTTTGAATTTGTCTTCTTAATTCTTAAGTCAAGTTTGACAACAGAGTACTACCACTCTTTTTTATAACACTATCCTGTATCTAGCTCTTCTGTTTCAAATTATTTTGTCATAAACTATACTTAAATGATTAACACTTAAAAGAGTCGAGCCACATCCCGAGTCTTTCATAATGTTATGGCCATGCTTCTTTTTTATTTTGCATTTATTTTTTAGGTGGAATTCTGTTCTATATCCTCCTAAAATGAGAAGCTTCTTTTATAGTTGCTCTCCAGTTGCATGTTTCTGTGCAGTTTGGGCAAATCAACATAAGAAATGCCATACCTTCATTGTCTTTTCTCCAAGCAGTACATTTAATGATCTACATCTAATCTTCTTCATTCAAATATCATTTATTTAGTGTATACTTTCTACAAGATATCTAAGAGTTAACAGGATAGAGCAGGCCTAGGCACAGGGTCCAGCTGTGCTAGCAGTAGGCAGAATATTAGTGATTAGAATATATGTAAGATAATGAAAATTGGTAGTTATCGTTCAAAGTAGAGCATAAACTAACTTGTCAGTCTTTTTTATTCCTAAAAGGGCAACATGAAATTTATTATCATGTCCTAAAAATTATCAAGCGGATCTGTTGCTGTTCTATTGCTGGAGACTTGCATTGCACAGATATAGCAAAAGAACTGTTCTTTAGAAAGCCAGGATGGACTGTGTATGGAAGGCACTAGTGAACAGCAGCTGTAGGCCAAGGGGAGAATGAGGGTATTTTTTCTATAACCCAGAGTCCAAGGCTTTGCTGGGTGTTAGCGTTTCATTAGTAAAGGCTGCTGCAGCTTTTCAAACATGGGAACTTTCTTGTAGTTTACATGTATCACATCAAGAAAAATACAGTAATGAGGAGTTCATGACAACTGGTTTTAGAAGAAACAAAGGCTGGCTTGCTTGTGCGGATCAGAAGTAATACCTATTTTCTGGCTGTACTTTTGCTCTCTCATTATTTCTGGACTCAATAGAAGATTCAAAAGGAATGATATCAAACCCCTCACTGGTGAGGTTCTAGCAGGCAAATACAATGCTGTACTGGACGGATCTCCACTTGCACAGAAATCTTTCTCAGGCATGGGTTCAGGGTGTTGCTTGTAATCACTTTCTAACTCTTGTTGACAGCTAGTTGTCAGTCAGTGGTTTAATACTGGACAATAGCCACCTACATCTTTCCTGCCAGTTATACCAGACATCAGCCATACCCCTACCACAGCACCCTTGCCAGTAGCTCTTGATTATGTAGTCTCCTCTGCTCTCCTGAAGGAAAACCATCATAAAAATAATCTCAAAAAAAAAATAAAACTTGGTAAGAAATTTGCAAGCAACCCACAGAAACTATTATATAACAGACAAAAATAAATATGGCTAGGCTCTGGATTAATTCAACACATATGACAGATTGCAAAGCTTCAAAGTGTGTTATGAACCTTGTCTACAAATCAAATACCTTCATTTTATTAAAGACATGCAGGGCTACTGTGGAGGCAGCTACGTTCCTACAGTGCTTGCCCTACAGTCATGGGGATCTGAGTTTGTATTCTCAATACCTACATAAAAAGTCACTCATGGAAATGCCCTACCCTCCTTACCCCTGTAACCCTAGTGCTGAGGAGGTCAAGCCATAAAAATCCTTGGTGCTGTCTGGTCAGACAGTCTAGCTAAATCAGTGATATCTAGGTTCAGTGAGAAACACTGTGCCAATAAAACAAGACTGAGAGCAAATGGCACTCCATGCAAAGCTCTGTTATTCACATGCGTGTTCATAGACATGCATGCATGTGTCCTTGCATATACATTTCCATACACATGAATATTTATACATACATCACATATATGATAATGATATTTATGGTGCTTATATATTTAATAATTAAGAAAAGCATAAGGGCAATTTAAATTCCAGTTAACCAAACTGAGAATCCATAAATGGTTGAAATATGAAGTTCAAAATTATATTTTGAAAATGTAGAGATTCAGAAGAGCAATAAGAAAAGTAAGCATAGCAATCCAGTAAGAGCATGCGTGAGGACAGGGGCTAGTATTTACTGAGTGATTCATTTATGTTACTGTTTTAAATGTACTCCTGAATGTGGTAGAGTAGTTGTGTATTTTTTCCTCTTTGATTGATGAGATTATTTAGTGTAGAAGACAAAAACTTGCAGCTCAAGAACTTTCACAAAGGAGTGTTCAGTCCTAAATGGGCATCTGCAACACACGTTTCTTCCCAAGACTCAGCGACCATTACAGAAAAAAGAGGGACAGAACGATTATAAAAGCTAGAAGTTAGGAAGTACTGTTGTAAAACAGTGTTTTCTTGGAATGACAAAGAAGTTGCATTCATAACTTAAGACATAAGAAAAATGATGCCATCAAATACTCCAGCTAGATTCTTTGCAAATATAAACAGTATAATTCATGTGAAAAGGAAAAGAAGCCCAACTAGTTAAACCCTTTAAAATAAAGATAATGATTCAAGCTACTCTATTTTAAGACTTACTCTAAAGCTATATATATCAAGGAATTAAGGTACTGACAAAGAGTTTGGGGCATGGACTAATGGGAAAATGTGTACTTGCTTACAAGAAAAATACTCATTTAACATTTTACAAAATTCAAAGCAAAAGATATTCAATGAAAGAAGATTAAAAAGTATTTGAGGTGTAGTTCTAAAACATAGTGAAACTAATCTCATGCCACATACCAAAACTGATTCAAATGGATCAGTGACCTAAACAAAACTCTTATATGGAAACCAAAACTATAATGAACAAATATTACAACCTTGGGATTAATGAAACAACAGACTTTACTTTGAAATCACAGCCCCTTAAAAAAAACAAAAGATATAGTGGATATTATCCAAATCAAAAATCATGCCCTTAAGGGACTGCAACAAGAGAATATAAATACATGTTGCATTCTTGGGAAAATATTTTCAAATTACATATCTGACAAAATACCAAATCCAGAAATATAACAAAAACTCAAGATCTAATCAAAGGTTAAAAAAAAAGCAAGTCATTTTTATTGACAGATGATCTGAGTAGACAAATTTTAAAAGTACATATGGAAAATAAGCTCACAAAAGATGTTCAACATCATTTGTCATTTAAGAAATATAATTTGTGACCACAATGATAAATCACTCCACATACATTACAAAATGTTAAACAGAAATATAAATAAGTTGATAATTTGTAAACATGGTAAGGAACCCAACAATTGATTCATGTACTGCTGTTGTAAACACAGAGCAGTACAGATACTTTGACAAAATACTCTCTCTCTCTCTCTCTCTCTCTCTCTCTCTCTCTCTCTCTCTCTCTTTCTGTGTGTGTAACATACATGTGACTGATTACCCTCTTTTTATCTAACCTAGATATCAAGGTACTCCAGAGTATCCATATAATTAACAAGGCCGTGAAACTGCATTTTGTATGGCATGGTCCATCTAGTCAGCTGTTTTTCTGATTCTGTCCTGTGGGATTCTTAGTTATCTTTTTTTAGTTTCTTTATTGTTCACTGAGTCAGGGGCTAAGTCCCTAATAGTCACATAAAACTAAAACCTTCAATCCCATATCCTTATGCACAATTCATAATTGACATTGGATACTGACTACCTAGACTGTGATCTTGACTCTTTCTGCTTCTGGTTAACTACTAAATTTGCAAACTCCAAGTGTTTCAATTTTATTATCTCTAATGGGCGGATAGTTTTATATTTGCTTTCAAACATTAGTTTGGTGATTCTATTGCTTATTATATGTGAAATTTTTATGATAGAACTAGGTACCTGAAGTGGCATTTCAATTGCATTTTAATAAATAAAGACTGCCTGAAGTTTCACTGATCAGCCTTACAGACCAGGCTATGGTAACACACACCTTTAATCTCAGTACCCATAATGACACACACCTTTAATCCCATTAGCCAAACTAGTTGCCATAGAAACTGGGTGGTTCATACCTTTAATGATGGCAGTGCACACCTTTAATCTGAACACTAGAGAGGATTATAAAATGGGAGGAAACAGCATTCAACACAGTCTCATTTTGAGATTCTGGGAGGCCAAATAGCCATTTCAGACTGAGTTGAGGTAAGAGGCAGTGGCTGGCTGTTTTGCTTTTCAGATCTTTAGGTTGAACCTCAATTTCTGACCCTGAGTTTTTATTAATTGTGCTTTTATTAATCATGCCTCATTTGGCACCCAACTTTTTGGGGCCCAAATTTACAAAAGAGTCATTTGCCTGAGGCTTTCTAGCCTCCAACCCAGGCCAGAGCTGGATTGGAATTCCAGGTCTAGGAATTGGAACCCAAACCTAGTCACCTGGGTTCAGGAGAAAAAGATCACTCCCTATATTCATCTGCCCCTGCCTAGTTTCCTGTAAAGATGGAAAATGCACAGAGAATTTGGATACTGTATGTTATTGTGTTGTCTTTGAATTGTTTGACTGCTGCAGAAGGAACAATTACTGCTAAAAGATATTTGATTATTAATGATGTTGGATTAATTCAACCTATATATTGAGAAAATTCCTTGACTTCAAAATTTAAGTCTAAAGGTATTTTACTTTGGAGAAGAGATTTTGCTTTTGTTTTCACAGGAAGTGAGAGGCTGTGGGATTCTTTGTAGATTAAGAAAAATAAGGTTTAATCAAAATGCCTTGACATCAAAATTTAAGTCAAAGATATGTTACTTTGGAGAAGACGGTTTGTTTTTCTTTCCACAGGAAGTGAGAGGCTGTGGATTCATTCTGGGTTAAGAATAAGTTTTGATCAAGGAAGGCCCCCTGAAAAATCTCCAATGGGAGCAGATGACACAGATGATCCAAACTTACAAAGTACAGATACCAAACAACAAACAAAAACTAAAAACTGGCTAAAGTAAATGTTTGGTATTACTGTGCTTGTATTTTGAACAAGCATATTTCCAATCCTGTGTCAAATAATAGTTAAGTGACCGATTGAGGAAATTTAGTTAACTATTTTGAGACCTTCAGAATGTCACATATTCTTTAGTGACCTTTATGCTATGAGATAAGTAGTGCTAAATAAGTAGTGCAATATATAAATTGGAATTTGTCAAATTATAACATCATTGGCATCACTCAGAGCCTTGATACTAACTCATAAACTTTTAGATTTCCCTTTTCTTTTTCTGTCTTTTTTTTAAATTTATTTATTTATTTATTATGTATATAATATTCTGTCTGTATGTATGACTTCAATCCAAAAGAGGGCACCAGACCTCATTATAGATAGTTGTGAGCCACCATGTGGTTGCTGGGAATTGAACTCAGGACCTTTGGAAGAGCAGGCAATGCTCTTAACTGCTGAGCCATTTCTCCAGCACCCCTTCTTTTTCTGTCTTTATTCTTTTTCTTTTTCTGTCTTTATTCCCCTCAGTCCTCAAGATTGAACCAGTGCTTTGCAGATGCTAAACACCTTCCTGAACTTTCTAAGATATGTATCTCTTTGTTTTAAATTATTAGTCTTGTTAAAATCTCGGAAATTCCCCTGAGTACTTCTTAACTCTGCTGGTTCATTCTGAGACATGGCCTGGAATTTGAAAGACTCCAGTTCTCTCATACTTCTAATGTTTTCACTTTTTAATGTATGTGGAAGTAATGTCATATGGTATGAGTTGAAGGACCAAGGTTAACTAAGAGTAAAGAGAATTTTTGTGATGTTTTCTTACTTTCCAAGAATGATAGGACTTTCCACTTGTAGTGTTATTTTTTATCTCTCATAGTTCCTTAGCTTGATCATATGTCCATAATATTTTTATTGTTAAACTAAATCATAAACTGTGACTTACATAAAATATATATGGAATCTTTAGAACATGACATTTTATACTTAGTTGTTTTATTTTTTTTGATTAATTTATTTGTTTTACATATGAAACACAATTTCCCCTTCCTCCTCTCCTCCCAGTCCCTCACTTTCTCTTCCCCTCTGCTACCCAGTCCTCTTTTTCAAAAAATGGTAGACCTCCCATGAATATCAACAAAACATGGCATATCAAGTTGCAGTAAGACTAAGCACCTCCTTTTGTGTTAAGGCTGGGCAAGGCAACCCAATATGAGAAATAGTGTCCCAAAAGCCAGCAGAAGAGTCAATGATAGCTCCTGCTCCTACTGTTAGGAGTCCCACAAGAGGACCAAGCTAAATAACTGTAAGATATATGCAGAGTGTCTAGGTCAGTCCCATGCAGACTCCCTGGTTGTTGGTTTAGTCTTTGTGAACTCCTATGAGCCCAGGTTAATTGATTCTTTGGGTTGTTTTGCAGTGTCCTCGACCCCTCTGACTCCTATAATCCTTCAACTCTCTCTTTAGAGGGATTCCCTCAGCTCTACCTGATGTTTTGCTGTGGATCTCTGCACCTGTTTCTATCAGTTGAAAGATAAAGCTTCTCTGATGACAATTGGGCCAGGTACCAATCTATGTATTGCAGCATATTGTTAGACATTATTATATTGTCATTGGGAAAAGGAAATAGAAGAGATTTCATGGGTAGACGGGGATGGGTAGGAATGGGAATATGAGGGTTCAGGTTGGTTATAGATGGGGAGAGAACTGGAAGTGATGAATGGAAAGGGGGTGCATCTCAGGTTGAGGTAGAAACTTGGTGCAAGGGAAACTCCCAGGAATCTACAAGAATGACCCTAGCTAAGACTCTAAGCAATAGAGGATATCTAGCCTGAACTGGTCATTTCTTGTGGTCAGGCAAGACTTCTAGTGGAGGGACTGAGTCATGAACCTTGCCACACTACATTCAATCTACACAGTTTGTCCTGCCTATGGGATATACTGGGATAAGGGTGGTGCAGAGATTTTGGGAGGTGCCAACCAATGACTGGTCCAGGTTCAGATCATGCCACAAGAGTGAACCTGTCTCTGATACTGCCTAGAGTGTCAGGACTCAGAGGCTGGATGACCCAGAGACCTAGGACAGAACCACATATTTACTTGTTTTACATTTATAATATGTAAATAATCTATAAGTATCTACTCCAGATACTTATTTTACAAAAAGAAATGTTGCCTAATTGTTGTGTTATTTATAAATAGAATTTTCTCATCTGGACTGGCAGTGCTCCCTCCAAGAACCAAAGACCATGTAATGAAAACCTCAACAACAAGCATGGAATCCCTCATTTGAATTGTTGGTCTACAAAAGACTCACAAAATATTATAGGTTACTGATATTGCCCTTGGTTGTCACCTGTCCTCCAAAAAGTGAAAGGTAAGGTGCTATTGCTGAAGATGCATTTCAGGCACAGTGTTCAGAGGCCTATGAGCTGGAAAAGACCTGATTAATCTCCTTTCTGAGGACTAGCTTTGATAGAATCAGAAGAAAGAAAGCAATTAGCAATTCAACCCAGCTATGATGCCCATGAACCACAAAATTGACGAGCATGGCATGCTAATCCTATGGGTACAGCAGTGGTATGTATACTTTAGAAGTAACCAGCAGCTCATTTATTGGACAAAAGACACACTAAACGAGAGAAATCATGCTTCGTGGTGGAAACCTAGCCAGCTACTAAGGGATAGTGAAGAAATGAGTCTTGAAGAACCTACAATTGTAACTTTAATATAGTTAAACATAGTTAATGTAGTTAATCTTTAACTGCATTCTAAATATTTATCCTTATCCTCACAGATAAATAGTCCTCGCTCTTCATCAAGGAAACTTCTCTTTGCAAAAAATAAAGACCATTTCAGAAAACCACAACCAATCAAAATGCAAAGTTGTGAAGCCCAGTCCTAATGATATGTCTAAAAAACACTCACACACCAAAAGCTCATGGATCATTGCAGAAGATAGGTAGAAAGATTCTAAGACTCAGGATTGGAGAGTTTGGTGGAATGTTAGAAGCTACACTCATAATGTCTAAATAACATGACTTCCTAAATATGAGCTGAACAAGAACAACAATAGTTGTCATACCAAAGTAGACAGGAAAAACCTCACTAGGCTTCAACTCTACAAAAAGAACTACAGGCAACTAAGCAATAATGAGAGTGGGAGAAATAGCCTTACTGAAAGAAAAACATACTAATTGGTTAGCAAATATCAAAAGTTCTACATGAAAACACACATACATTATAAAGATTGACAAGACTATATTTATATATTTAAAAATATATGCATATAACAACAATTAACAAAAACAGAGATGAATTTGAAAGAGAGCAAGTAGGGGTACATGTGAGGATTTCCCAAGAGAGGAAAAGAAGAGGAAATTGTTTAATTATATTTCAGTCTCAAAAAATAAAATATTTTTAAAAGTTGTATTATTTATAATAATATTTGGGATTTGTTTATATGTATTTATCCATACATATATGTATGTCAGCTTGACATCTGGAATTAGCTAAAACCCACACAGCTGGGTATGCTTATGAGGAATTTTCTTAATTTCATCATTGGAGGTAGGACCCTAAATCTTGGTCACACCTTCTTGTGGCAGTCTACATTAAAAAACATAGAAGAAGGAAGTTTTTGGCCTGCTTGTCCTCACTTTCACTGGCAAGTTCATTTACCCTGTTGCTAAGACATTCCTTCGCCGGTATTAGACAGTAGCTCTTCATAATTCCAATGTAGACTGAAGAGCATAAGTTCTCTAGGAATCCTCCAAGACTCCTCACCAGAATGGGACTGCTGCCCGTCTTGTCACCAGAACACCTACCGCATTCTTAGCCTTTCTGTTAGGAGCTATTGTTGTACTACTCAGAGAACAGCCTTTAAGTCACTCTAATTAATCCATATTCCACTATATTAGTTCTCTTCCTTTAGAGAATCCTGACTACCACACACAAAAATACACAGATGTATGTGTATATGTATGTATGTTCACACACACACACAGACACATGCACACACAGATACACACATATACACAAACACACACACAAAGCCTATTGAGTCCATTTAGTGTTGCTTGTACGTATGAATGTGGCTGACCCCAGTGCCAGGCATGGGAAAACTTTCTTTCAAATTATTGTTCAGGGTAAGGGTCCAAAAGACTTCCACAATAGCATAGACTATGACCATCTCCTTTGGCTGCCTCCTAGAACTTAAAGGTAAGACCTTATTGCTGAAGCAACCACGTGTTTCAGACTCAGGACATGAAGAAATTCAGTTGGTACTAATTTGAACACCTCCATAATGCTTTTTATATGTAAGAGAAGGCCTTATCTTTTCTTTATTCTTTCATGTTTCATTTCTAAACTAGAAGATTCCAACCATACTAATTATGAGAAGGTTGCCACTTTGATGCATTTTTTTAGACACTGGTCATATATTTACAAAGTTACAAATAGAATGGCAGACTTATAGAATGTTGGTTCTCAAACAAAAGTCAAAAGCTATTTTTTCTTTAAGACAAACCTAGAACTCTCTTTGTCAAACCAATGCATTGTTTTGTTACCCTTTTCTGTATACAGAAAGAAGTTGCAAATTTTACACATGACTCAAATTCACCTGCTTTCATCCAATTCAACGGAAAATAATGAATCACCATATTCACAAAAAGAAACAGGTTGACAGAAAACAGACTTACTTTTATAGCTCACCTAAAATATATAGGACTCATATATTTACTAAGCTATTTTAGAAGGACCACTCTTGCTCCCTCCCTGGATAGCTAAATGCTCTGTTGCTAAGTTACTGGTATTTGACATCATCTCTTTCCTGACATCTCCCCATGTGTGACAGGTCCTCATGATTCACTGAGCCAGTCACCTCGTTACTCACATTGCTCACTTTCCCAATGATGCCTGTAAAATAATTTAAAATTCACCTCTTATGCTAGCCGTAACCCCCCAGATTGCACATGAAAATATTTAAACTGCTTGACAGGCTACGAGTGCATTTGGAAGCACATTGGATAGCTTACCTTCATTGTTCACAGAATAGTTTTTCTAATTAAATTTAGCTTCCTTTTTTTCTGGGTTGGTTTGTGCTTGAGAAAAGAGGAAATGATTACTGGGAAGCAAATAATGGGTAATATCTCTTATGGACTAATTTGGTTCTATGAATAGCTTGCCTCACATGTGCATGATTCTTATTAATTCCATTAGTGGTTTGAATTAGCTTCAGAAAGGTAGTACTCCATATAATTTACTCAGTCAAGGGCATTTTCACCTGCTGAAAATTTGCATATTTCACAGTATCATTAGGTAAGAGCTAGTCATCAGATTAGGTGAGGGTACAATCATTAGTTAGTTCATTTATTTGACTCTATCAATGTTAACATTAATTATAGTCTAAATTATATTTAGTAATTGTTGTCTTCCTTGGATGGACTATTATATCAGCATTTCAAAGAAACTGTAATCTTAAAAGTCCATACCAGAATGGGATAGATGCTTTTAGAGACAGTCCAGAAGGATTAATATTTAAGACAATTATATAGAACATCTCCTACATGAACTCAGTCTGAACACTATTTATACATTCATTTGACAGGATATAAAATCAATTGCCTAAACATTGGTTAAATCTGTGAGAAAAATTTTACTGAAAGGTCCTTGATTACTCTGTATAATTATGATAATATAATCAAATTTTCTTTCAGGCATAATTGTCTGACCAATTTTATTCTCTGATCCGTTTTATCTTCTTCTTCATGTAGACTTTTTCATTAACCCTGTTAAAGGTTAAAAATAACAAGTAGTGTATATGACTGTCCTGTAATTATTTGGTAAGTTTGTTCCATGGTAGAACTGTAAACAAAAATAGAAAACTAATGAGTAGAATTGCCATAATTTAGTATTCTGTAGAGACACAGATCAGCTGTAATCAAAAAGTGGTGCCCACGTAGGTGTTTACCAATCTGATCCATACGGCAGGGGAAATTGTAAGGAAGTACAGTTTATCAAATACATTTCCTAAATCCTAGCTAGCAAATTCAGCAATTCTCATAAACAGTGAATTACCCTTACAGATGTTTGCCTATGAAATTATCATCTACAGAAGGTACTTTGCTAGGAAACACAATCTGTTCATCATCAAATCTAAGAGACACATGCTATCTGCATTTTTGACTCTAGAAAGGATTTAATTGATAGTTTGTTGACATTTTATGTAAATTCTTGCTAGAAACAAGAATTGTATTGTTGTATTGTTGTATTGTTGCAGAGCAAATAATCACTGAACATTCATCCTTAGCTAGTAGTATTTAGAGCATGCTACTCTCATTGGCTTAATGCTCCCAGAAATGATGACTCTATGATGCATAAAATCCCATAGAGCTCAGAAAAGAGGCTGCTGGTGTTGCCCATATTATTACTTACAAGCTATCTAGGAATCCCTGTATGATAGATGAATTGTAACTGAAAAATGCCATCACTGGGGTAGAGCTATTGTTATATTTCATTTCTGTTTGCGCTAGAGAGTAGCTTGACTCTAAAGAACAAATGGTATACTGATAGAAACAAGCACATAGGCGAGGATGCACTACACAAATGGTTGCCTTCAAGTTTCTGATTTGTAAAATTTATACTCAGCAAAAATATTCTTGCGAAGTACCAAATCCACTTAAGTAATGTAGCTTGCTTTGTGGGATTAAGTCAGTTTTATGATGTTTTGTATCTGGGTGAATTCTAGTGTGTTTGAAGAAAAAATTAAATATGTTGTCATAATTTAATTTGTATAAATTAAGGAAATAACAGCAGGAAAAATACATAATTCACTGGGGACATTATAATATTAACCATAAGGTGAACTGGAGCCTATTAAATAAATACAAATTGAGATAAGCCAAGTGCACAAGAAGTCAGGATGGTTATTGAGACCTGGGGAGCTGTGACTTAGGGCAATGGCTTCCTTTCTTAGAGTTGAACTCTTCTCAGTTATGTAAAATATGATAAACAGTGCAACCTCTGAATGGTTTCCTGAAGATTCAATAAATGCACATAAACGCTGTCCAGATATTACTGTTATTACTTCTTTTATCACTGGTAGTATATTTGCTACTGCTCTCTTTATTATTAGTTGAAATGAGACTTGTAATATTCAAGAATGGCTAGAAAGAACTGTTCTTGAGACTTACTTGCTCAAACTATGTTGTTATCAGTGTTCTTTAAAAATGTAAGGAATGTCAGCCACTGTTTGAAGCAAATTTTTTGATAATTTTGAAGAGATTTTCAATGAAAGCTGGTAGCAGTACAGTTGACAGTTAAGCACTCTGCCAAGATTACTAGATTTAGACAACAAAGAAGACTACATTTTACTCTACTTCTGCCTCATGTAAGCCCTAACCTTGACTGCAGCTCATTTAACCTTGGGGACTTTGATTTACTGGAGTTATGAAGGACCACCTTATTTTCTCAATAAGCATAATAAGGTTGAAGTGATTTGAACTATAGTCACCTACCACAGGAAATTAAGTTACCTATAAGGTCCAGCTAGCCTGTTGTAATGTGACTTTGCCTGCAAGGGCATGAAGTCAAGAAGGAAAATGCTAGAAGGTTAGGCAGCTAGGAGTGCAAAGAAAGGGAAGTTGAAATGCTGTTCTGAAGGGAAGATGAGTCCATTTTCAGAGAAATGGTGAGAAGGGTTTTCAGTGAAAGTGAGTTGGTTTGAACTTAAATAGTATTTTGAAAAATGGGGCCAAAATAGAAAATAGGAGGCAAAGCATTTCTATTTACTGGGAGACCAAAGGGCTGCATGAGGTAGACAGATGGTCTCACAGCTGGCTCATCCAAAAATCTGTTCCAGTGTTTTAATATCTGGTAGGGAAAGAGGATTAGAGAGGAAAGAAAGTTAGGAAAAGCATAATAACTAAAATATACATATTCAAATAGCTTGCACAATGACTACTGTGATGAAACATAACATGTTATAAATGTGGGAAAGAACTTGATAGAGGGAGTGGTTGACAGGGGTGGAAGGGAGATAAGAGATTGTGGGCAAGAAGAGTAATCAGAGTGCATTATATATAATATATAACAAATTGTCAAAGAACAAATATAATTAATAAAAAATTTCTTCCCTGAAAGATTGGTGGAAAGGGGGTAGTCATCCTTTGTGGTTTAGATAAACAGACTGAAGAAAAGCAATGCCAAGAGCAACTGGGAGCCAGTTCTTCCTCCTCAGAGGGCTAGAGTCAGATCTTTTGGCTATACCATCACTTTACCTACGAGAGATGAGTCTGCTTTTCAATCAATTTAGTTTGAAAAGCACAGAAGGTTCAGGAGGAGAACTGAGAAAAGGAAAAGTTACTTTGCCTGTGTTTGAATCAATTTAGTTTGAAAAGCACAGAGGGGTTCAGGGGAAGAACTTAGAAAAAGAAAATATTTCCCCTAAGACGGAGGCAGATGGGGAGTAAAATGGCGAATAGATTTATCGTAGAACAACCTTCAGATAACAAAGGTCCTGAAACAAGCAGCATGTATGTGTGATTAAAATGAAACAAAATCTCACAGCAGGCTCTGCTGTAACATGCAATGTGGTCAATAAAAATTAAGAATTAGTCATACAAACTGTGGAATAAACTTTGGAAAGTTAACTTTTGTTGCATGTATGGGGAATAAAACATTCCCGTCTTCCATTAGAGGAAGTGTTCATTTATAACATTGCTGAAGAAAATGAACAAACTGGAGGCCTGTACAATCAATGCCCCTCTCCCTCAGAAAAACAAATCAAACAACCAAAACAGAAACCAAAGCACCAATTTTTCCTAGATTCTCTTCCAAGAACAACAGACGGACTTTCGTTACTTTTTCCAATGCTGCTATCATCTATGGACTTGTAAAGACAGCCTGCCTTTCCTTCCATGCTTAAGTGAAAATGTGCTGTTTCTCTCAGTGCTCAGACTCTGACAGGTGTTCTAGTTAATTCCCTCACTGTCACTGTGGGAAACACTTAAGCGCCAGGCTGGTCTTCCCCAAAGGGGAGAATTCAACTGTGACAGGTAAGGTGGTGACTCTTAGATGGATCTGGCATTCTGGGTATAAAGAAAAAGACCTGACTGATGGACTTCATTTATGCTTGCCCCCACCCCCTCAGGGGAGTAAGAGAAGTCTGAGGTTAGTATGTCTACTGAGTAAGCCATTTCTTTCATTGTTGCCTTTCTTTAAGGAAGGTGACTGACAGCACGGAAGGGTTGAATGCAATCTCCTGTATCTACTCAATGGGGCAGAGCAAATAGCCAAGCTCCCAGAGTGTATGATACTTGTAGATTTCACTATGATTGCCATGCCTTCTTTCAAGCCCCGGGGCCCCAAGAACTAATAATGAACAAATTGTTAGGTTCTTATCTTACAAAAGTGGCTACTCTATCTTCAGTCTATACACTATCATCTCTAAGTAGACAGGCAAGACCAGTCTGTTTTATGCTCAAAACAAGGTCTTTGGGCTGAAGCAGGTTCAGAGACAGTCGTAGGAGGGGAAAATATTTAGCAAGCCACCTTGACTGTTGGGAGCTTATTGTTCTTCACTATTCCTAGGTGGCATGTTAGCAAGGATTGGTTCAAACACTAGGATGCTGAGAAATAGCTTACTCAGGAACCTGTGCTAATGAGAGTTATACTTCATATTCTTAGGTGAGGGAAAGGGGTTACTAAGTTTTCACTGACATAGACTTTGTCTTCTTTTCTAGGCAGAAATCCTGCATGGTTTCCACATGCCCACAATGGTCACCAACTAACATAATAATGAACATTTATATACTACTTGATAGTTTATGAGAGAATTATGGTTTTATAATCTTTGACAGACAAAGGAGGGAGATTCAGAAAGATGAAGTCATCTGTCCAAAGTCACAAAGCCACAAAAGTGGCAAATGGTCAATCCAGAGCAGGAACTTGCTCCTATTAATCATCTTCTTGAAATACTATATTAGCATATAATGCCAACCAGCAGAGATAATAGGTACGTAAATTGTTCTTACTTTTGTTATTTTTTAAACTGGTATGTTGACTTCCACGAAGGTTCTGCCACACATTTCCACTTTCTTCTTCCCACTCTCGTAAGCAGGAGTGCCTGCCCATACATGCCATGACTTGTCAGTCTCCCCTTCCTCTCTCCCCAGCACACCACCCACAGTCTCCAGAACCATATTGCATTGACAGTTTGTTTCTTCAAAGCTCTATGAGGAGCCATCAAGAGTCAGCAGGCAGAAAGGTGAGGATTGAGGTTTGCTGCTTGAATAGGGAAAGTTTCCTAAAGAAGGTGAGAGGCATTCCTGTCTAGGACCAGTGACAAAATTGCCACCATTTTAATGATATTAGAGTGCAGATTGATGGGAGGTATAAAATGAGGCAGGCGATAGAAGCAGGGGAGAATGGATGTTGAGTGCAAGCATTCCTCATTATCATACTTCTTGAAACAGAAGAGTACTTTCGACAATTTAAACAAATACATTGCTTTGTTACCACCAATGGGAGTTAGAATTATCTCTGACTCTTTTGCCTGCTCTTGGGATTCTTTTCCTCCTGCTGGGTTGTCACGTGTAGAAGTGATATGATGGGTTTGGCTCAGTCTTAATGTATCTTATTAGGGCATGTTCTGTGGGTTTCACTGGGAGATCTACTGTTTTCTGAAGGGAAAAGGAGCGAAGAGTGGATCTGGGAGAGAGAGGAGGGTGTTCTGGGAGAAGAAGGAGGGGAAACTGCAGTCAGGATGTAATGTATGAGAGAAGAATAAATTTTTTTTGTTTTTATTTTTTTTGTTTGTTTTTTGTTTGTTTGTTTTTTTAAAGATACAGAAATAAAGGTTCAAACTTACCCGCAGGATTTCCTCAACACAGCTTGGATCACTGGGAAGGCTTACCTAAAATAAACAAAATGCAATAAACATAACTAAGTTCCACTCAGCGAAGCTTACCATACAGCAGTGTTCACTGTGGGATAAGTCATAAAGGCAGGAGAGAAAAATGAGAAACATTTATTTTCCCTGTTAAATACAAAGCAGCAAGGTCTCCAAATGGCTAGTTTGGCTTTGCTTTAGTGAAACAGTGAAATCAAGTGCAAGGTGTGGAAAGAAAGTGATTACTGATGTGCTATAGGAAACTGAGCTGTTTTCATCCCTTTCAGGTTTATCCAAATAGTGAACTTGACCTTGAGATCCTTCAGTTTCTCAACACTTGAACATAGTTTAGCATATTATTACATTTAAAGAAGAGAGCTATATAAAAAGACTTCTCTGATTAAAATGAATTCCCCTTCAACTCGGGCAGTCAAATCTGATGCCTATACTTTTTTGATGCAAAAAAACGAACTGAATTCCTGTGAGTACTGCAGATTTGCTTGACATTTAGAGGGAATCTCAGGCATATATAGTAAGGGAATTCCAGGAACCATCTTTCCTTCTCTCTTTTTCCTGTGACACTTGCTTGATCAATCAAAATCCCAACCAAACACGAACATGCTGAAGACATGATGTATGTCAAACAGATAACATTTTTCTCCTAGGGCTTGGCAAGCAGCAAATGCAATGATCCAAATATCAAAGTAAGATAACAGCTCCACTGTGGTGCATGATGGGGGACTTGGGAGTAGAACTATCTATCACCTGGTAACCTGTTTACCAATCGGAATGTTACTTGTGCAGCCTAAGCAACTCCTAAACATTTCCCTTTTCTGCCCTTCAAACCTTCACCTTCTCCGGGATTAAAAACACATCTCTGGTGTTCTGGGGAGGAAAACAGTGGTTATCTCTCATTAACTGTCAAGTCTTGGCTGACGCCCATGACTTGCCCTGCAAGGTCCTGGAGAGCAGGCTTGTGTAAATGTTTGAATGCTAAGGACTGCTTTGAGGGATGACAGAAAAATTTCTGCAGTGTGAATACTACTACAGTATCTGTGAACCCCAGACCTGCTGCAAGACTGGTTCATCATTATGCTCAGATTGCAGATAAAGTTAAAGAATATTTGAGGAAATCTAAAGTGGACTATGGCACCAGATTTCCTCAACCTTAAAAAATGTACAGGATTTCATATAAATATCCAAGTATTATAAAATTCATTATTGAACATCCATTGATTTCCATCTGAATTTATTGAATTTCTTCTACATGTAAGGGTCCCTGCTGTGGGAAGCATAAAATCCCAAGTAAGGGAGACAGGCCTTAAGATGGTCTCCACACATACTTTCAGGATACACTTGCTATTCTAGTATAATTATTAACTCTTTTCCCTTTCATATTAAAAAATGTTCCATTTTGGATGACAAGTTATATAGACATCCTTCCTAATGTAATAATACTTGAATATGTGGTATAAGAGACAATACAAATCAAGACAAAAATTGGCTATGCACACATTATAAAGAAACATAAATTATAACTTTCAAATAGGGACTCACCAGTAGATTGGTCTAACACAGTTAATTCACTCTTTAATCTATTCAAGAAATATGTTTTTTTTATTTTTTTGTTTGTTTGTATCTACAAAAAAATCCTGTTGAGATGGAATGGAATTTGCAAGTCTATAGATGAGCAGGTGTACAGTGGACAGCTACACTGTGTCGTCTTTCATCTGTGCACATACTCTGATTTACTTGAGTGGTTAATAGCTTCCATTTGTGGTTTTCATTTTGTAAGCATTTAATTTGAGGGACATAGTCATAAATAGTATTTTATTTTTTAATTGTTTATGCTAAATTTATGGACATTTATTTTTCAGTGTTAATGCTCTGTGATGATATAGCTAAACATGTTTTTTTTGGTTTGAGAAGATTTTTTGTTTTGTTAGCTTCAGTTTTTTGACTCTTTGTGTTTTCTGTGTACATAGTTGCTGTCTGCTAATAGGAACGATTTCCTCCCTGACTCTGTGCGTCTTGTTTCTTTTTCCGGCTTATTGCGTTGATTAGAACTTCCACTGTGATCTTGAATAGTGCCTTGCCTTTTTCTCATCCTAATGGAGAAACTTTTTTGGATTTTCAAGACAGGGTTTCTCTGTGTAGCCCTGTCTGAGAACTCATTCTGTAGACCAGGCTGGCCTCGAACCCACAGAAATCCGCCTGCCTCTGCCTCCAGAGTGCTGGGATTAAAGGAGTGTACCACCGTTGCCTATCAGAGAAACATTCATTATTCAAGAAATATGTTTTTGAAGGTTAAAGTATTCTTCATCAGGCCGGTGGTAAGCAGAAAGGCAATAGTAAGCAAAAGAAGGCACAATGTTCTTCCTCCTTGAGCTGGCACGCTTGATAGGATGGTGAAGAAGAAGATATTCAATATGCAACTATGACACTGGGCTACAACATGCTGTAAAGGAAACCGGTCCATACACACTGTCTCTAAAACATAAGAGGCTCTATGTACAAGTATGTATAGGAAATGATCCAATCCACATTCCCTTCATGTAGTTCCATGTTGTAAACCTAAGGTTGTGAGAAATCTGCTTACAGGTTTGGAGTCAACATGATCCCAAATTTCTTGATCCTTCAATGTGGGTCTTTATTTTAGAATTAAAGTGTTTTAATTTTGTTTGTTTTATGTGTATGAGAGTTTTGTTTGTATATATGTATGTGCACCACGTGTGCCTGGAGCAAATGGAAGAATGTGCCCCATCCCTTAGAACTGGAATCACGATGGGTGTGAACAAGATTGTGGGTACTGGGAATTGAATTCTGGCCCTCTGTGAAAGTGATAAGTGCTCTTAACAACTGAGTCATATCTCTAGCCACTACTTTAGATTCTGATTTTTAAATTGACAACTACTGAAAATGCACAGAATATGTATTTTCTGGTCTAACATAATATTATACAACAGAACTTATAATTTTATTTAGTGATAATTCTTAGCATCAGACAACATTCCTACTAATTGCTCAGTGATCCAGCAGTTGTGTTTTCAAGATGATTCTTAAACTTCCAATAAATACCTTTCCTAAACATGAATATTCAAAGGGTTGTAATGAAGACTTAAATTGCCATTGTTCCACAGTATCAGTATGGACTCTGTAGACTAAATATGTATGGGCCAAGCCCCCACCATACCTTTGCTTGTTTTTTTTTTTAACAACAAACATATTAATACAAATTTTGAAGCTAAGGAGGATGAAAACAACAATATTCACATATAGAAAGAGTATTCTCCTATGAGTCAAAAGCTTTGGGTAGAAATCTTGGTCCTAGCTCACAAGAGTCAGATTTAGTAACTCCTATCAAAGTTTCAGCATTTATAACCATAAAATATAATTTAATGTAAAATATAAATATTAGTAGCTGATCCTTTCTAGTCTCACAGGGTTCCTGTTTGTAGCAAATGAAATAAGAGAGGTCGAGTGTGCTTTGTAGCTTCAAAACTACACGTACTAAGTCAAACCTTTCTCGTTCAATTCCTCGTACTTCTGTTATTAAAAGTGTAGCTAAGAGCTGCCTATCATCAACTGCAAATATCATCCCTCCATTTAGAATTACAGATACTCACTTCTTTATGGAAGGAAATTCTGTCAAGAAAAAGAGATGTAGGCACTGAGACTTTGCAGCAAATCAGATAATGACAATCAGAGTCAGATTTGAGAACTGTACAGATAAATCTATATGGACCCATGCCCAGTGTTTAGATATGTTCCTATCCCCAAGAAAACACTGGAATCCAGTATTCTTGTGAAGTCACTACTCCTGCAAATTTATCTAGTTCAGCCCCACAACTGGTTTTTCTCCAGGCAACTCATATGTACCTGGAAGGGCTTCTTAACCAGTAAAAGACTTCCTGTGTATCTGGAACAGTGTTGGGCATGGAGGCTTGCAAAGACAACTGCTGTGAGACCAGGTCTGTCTCTCAGAGTTAAATGTCTAGACAGGGCAGGAAAACAAACAATTAGAGACCCACTGGGACATACATGGTAAGGTAGTCTTGACAAGGGTAATAGGATCTCATTCATTCATCAGATCTCCCATTTCCTTCTTTGGACAAGGAATCCTGATTGAGCTCACACTGTGCTCAGGATGGTGCCAACGAGGGCAATTTAAAGACAAAAGATACTATCACTCTTGCCATGAAGACTCCATTCAAATAAAGGAAGAGAGAAATTGTATTTTTACAGGGGAAATAGGAAATAGAAACTGGGAGTCTCATTAAAGTGCCACAGAAAGAGTACTTACTAGGTTCACCGAAGGAGCCATATCCAATGGAAGCTCCAAGTCCTTAAAGTCCTTACTGTATTCTTCACACCATATGGGAGTAAGAGGTCAGATATAGGACATTGCTCAATAGTGCTGGGGCCACCTGAGGCTACTTTAGTCTCTAAGCCCCCTACAGTGCAGTTACTCATTGGGGTCACAGTACACACTGGAAGAAAGCTGCACTAAGACCAAAGCTGGATTTTGTCTTAAACACTCTGTGTCTCAGGCAAACCACCCATACCTCCCCTAGGGATTCCAGAGGAGTCACTCACACAGGTGTGAAAGAAAGTGACAGAAGAAAGTAGTGGTGGTACTAGGATCAGAACTGCCACACTGCTACTTAGTTCCAGAACCACCTTCTCTTCCTTTTGAATCCATTCTTGAATATTCAGATAGTCCACAAATCACAAGTTAGCCACTCAGATCCTTTCTAATTCCCCTCCATTCCCTCCTCTAAGAGAAGAAAGTCAACGGCACAAGGAAGAAACACAGGAGCTCTCATTCCTGGCTAGAGAGGACCCTCTTGTGCTGGGCAGGGATGTGATCTCTGAGGGCCAGGAAAGGGAGTTATATGTCATCAAGCAGGAGGTGAATAGCTGGATAATTCTCACAAGTGCCTACCCTCTGTGAATCTAACACTGCAGGCAGTCACCCCAAGAAACCACAGAGAGACCACACACAGATCATCTGCCTAGTGATAAATGGATATCTTGTGAAATAATCAGGGTACCTTTAAATCATCAAATTTTCAATTAACTGTAACAACAATAAGAGAATTGCATAGGATGTTTTAATCATTTTGAAATTAATCAGTTTGGAGCATCCTTCTTGGTGATTAGGGTAATACAAGATTGATGTATGAGAGTCTTCTATGTATCTGTTGTTTCATTGGTTAATTAATAAAGAAAACTGCTTGGCCTGATAGGTCAGAACATAGGTAGGCGGGGAAGACAGAACAGAATGCTAGGAAGAAGGGAAGTGCGTTAGATGCTTTAACTCTCCTCTCCAAGATGGATGCAGGTTAAGATCCTTCCCGGTAAACCCTACACAGATTATTAGAAATGGGTTAGATCAATATGTAAGAGTTAGCCAATAAGAGGCTACAGATAATGGACCAGGCAGTGTTTAAAAGAATACAGTTTCCATGTAATTATTTCGGGGGTAAGCTAGCCGGGATCTGGGCAGGAACACAGCCCGCTCCTTTCTTTTACACAAGATATCAAAAATAGCCAGATTGTGGCATTGGGAAATATAAGCAACAACTAGAACTAAAAGAAAACATGGAGATTAGTGTAAAGCATTAACAGACTAGTGATCATCGCATGCTTAACTCATAGGAGTTCAACGTGAGCCTCTAACTGCATTATTGCTAAGGAATTGTGAGGGAAGAATAGTCATTTTTTTTTGCCTAAATCATAGCACGATTGTAACATAATACATGGGAATCAAAGATTACTACTCTGGGAATACTCTACCTTGACAAAGTTTTCTCAAAATAAAGTATAAAAAAATGTAAGTTTAATTATAAATTAAATAACTGGCTCAGTTAAATAATATTCACAATTGACACTGATGGCAGCTTTAAAACTAATTCCATTTGTATTTTCATTATCAGATTACCAAATTTATCTCATGATTGAATTATGGGATACAGAAGTCACTGACATAGTATTACCAATAAAATGAAAATGCAGGATATAATAGTCTTAAGAAATGAGCCATGGTCTTTTAAAATTGTTAATCTTCATCATTGGTCATTTATAAAAACAGGGAGCAGCAGCCTCTTGTTTCTCATTTGCATTTTCAGATCCTTTGATTTCCCTATCCAGGGGTCCCAGTTTTCTGAAATGAATTTGGAAAACTATAAGCTGAGTTCACAGTAGGATCTGCCGTTGTCACTTTTTTTTCTTGCCTCATCTTAACCTGTCCCCAGTCTCATTTGTATTCATGAGTCTGTGATTAAATGTGAGTAGTTAATATTACATAAGTTGCAGACAGAAATCCTTGAATAATATGGCCTTAATCAAAATAAAATAACAACAAAAACAACAAAGATTCAACATGGTCAAATCAGTTCATCTTGCAATTTTGTTTTAATACAGAAAAAGTTCTGGGTATCTAAAGAATTGCTGTTTACTTTTAAATATTCATCTTGGAAAGAGGCTATGAATTTGAAAGAGAGCAGTGGGTAAGGTAACACACAGGAAAAATTAGAGGGGAGACAGGGAAAAACGGAATGATATAATTATACTATAATCTCAAAAAGAAGAAATGATAAAAAAATGCTGTTCTTCGGCAATTTATTAGGAAGCCACACGATCAAAATACCCAGTAAAAACACAGGCTAAAAAGTATCAACTGTTCTCTCTAAGAAAGGAATGGATGAAAAATGGATGAAAATGAGAGAATGGAGTGTAAAGGAATTCAACACACGTCCTTTTAATAACTTCAGAAAATGACTCTGTCTAGAATCATAGAAGAGACTACATCTAAAATTGAGTAGGTGTCAATAAGTATTCTCTTACTTAGACAATACATGAGAAAAATACATACTGTAGTTTGTGGTGTCTCTACGACATCTTTGAAGCTCAACAAATTTTGGTATAGATTTCAGTTCTAAAACTTGCTTTATGACCTTGGACAAATCACTTAAATGTTTCTGCCTCTTTTTATCTATCTACCTGAGAACAGGTTTTAAAATAATCTACTTTTGCCAATTCTGTGAGGTTGAAATGAAGTAAGGTATATAAATAAGGTACCTTAGCCCAGTAGTAGGTACACACTTATGTTCATATTCTAAGTCCTGTTACTGGCTTGTAAGAAGGCATCAGCATCCTCAGTCTAGACAGCTTTAGGAGCTGATGCTATAGGCTTGTCACCATGACATCTGAATGTTGTTAATGAATTGTTAAATCCTCATCAGGGGCCTAGTTTATAAAGAGTTTCAGGCTGTTGCTCCATCTGCTGGTTCTCACTGAAGGTGACAAAGGAGACTAGAGATGGGACTCGGAAGGATATGACAACAGAGAATAAGAGGAGTGAATTGTGAGCAGGATGGAGGAAGGGTGATCAACGTGCTTCCTGATGAGGACATCTCTTCAGTGATTACATTAGGAATGGGCAACAGAAAAATGCAGATGTAGAAAGGCCCATCATCAGCTGAGAGTACTAATGACAGAGGGGATTTAAAGTGAAGAGTACTTAATTCTATGGGTCCTGGGTCCTGAATAGCCATTTTCTCACTGTTCATGTATGTGTTATAATAACTATTTGCTATAGAAGAGGAAGCTGAACTGTAATCAGGAGGGTGCTTGAGTATCTGACATATATGTATGCATGTGTATCTATGTACATACATATGTGTACATATGTATTTGTGTGTATTTTATAGACTTTTAGACTTTTACGAAACAATAGACATCTAGGAATATTTCTATAACAAACCAAGAACCATCTGGAAATTCCTTGTTGCCTAGTCTCTTGGCTGGCCTCTGGCATCATTTTGGTTGTGGCTGCTACCCCTGCCAATATTCAAAATGTGCTGTCTCTTCCCCTGGCTAAGTTTCCAAGTTGAGATTATCAGCACAACATTCTCTCCATGGTTTCATGATCATTCCTTCAATCTAGGCTCAAATTTTGAACCAAATCTTCCTTGTCTGTCAGCTTCCTAGATTCTAACCCAACTTTCTTGTTCTTCCTTTGCTGTTCTCTTTTCAACCTAGTGTCTACTTTGAGGTTATATCCTACAAGGATGGTATATAGGAGGGTTTGGAGGGAGGAAAGGGAAGGAGGAAGTGACGAAATTACATTACAATCTCAAAAATTGCCAGGAGTTGGTGGTGCACGCCTTTAATCCCAGCACTCAGGAGGCAGAGACAGGCAGATCTCTGTGAGTTCAGGGCCAGCCTGGTCTACAATAGCTAGTTCCAGGACAGGCTTCAAAGCTACAGAGAAACCCAGTCTCTGAAAAGCAAAACAAAACAAAAAATTAATGGTAATCATTTTTATAGATTCTGCTCTAAAATCAACAGACACTCTGGCCGTGTCCTTTTCCTTTTGAAATTTCTACATGTGTATGTAACTCCTCCATTACTGTGAAACATCCACTTCCATCGAGTAAAAATCTTAGCCATGCAACAGTGACCATTTTACAGTTTAAATGGATTCTACAAAATATCTCGTTATTGTGCTTATACTAAATTTAATAGCTTTCTGACGTAGGGCCCTATGATTTCTTCTAGCCAAAGAGGAGAATGTAAAAATACAAATTAGAGTGAAATAGGGCAATTTCAGAAATAAAAATTGGTACAAATATATAATAAATATGTTTCAAGAGTAGCATTCACTTCTTAATTCTACAAATTAAAGAATAAGTGTTGAGGTGTTTAGAACTGTCATGTGTTTCTAAGCTCACCGGTAATTACAGCATTTCCTGGCATTGAATAGTTAAACAATTGCAAAGCAGTGATCTCATTTGCTGGTCAAGTAGTCTATAAAATAGTAAAAAGAACAATATGCTAACATTCAAAATATGACAGTTCCCTGTTCAAGTTATACCTCTGGTGAACTATGTAATTTGGGACAAATCACTCTTTCACTTTTTAGCTTATACCCTAAAGGCAGGAAAATGTTTCTAGTATTTTGCATCTCACATAATTATCAAAGGCAATAGGGGAGATATATGATATAATTAACTTTATTTTGTTTACAAATGGCATTTGAAATAAAAATATGATTACTATTATTTTGTAAAAGAAAGAGCACTGAGACATTCTAAAGTTATGAAGGACATACAGTGAGAATAAATGACAGAGACTTCCAACCACAGGCCAGATACTACACATGTACTGACATCACATATATGCGCAGTCAACTATACCCAAATGTGTACTATTGTTTTTTTATCCATATTTTTCCAAAGAATGATTGTACTTTTACCTGGGGCTTGTAGCCCATGTGAACCTGATTTTTCATTGAGAAAAAGGGAAGCATGAGGAGCTTCTGTCATTCTCATTATGTAAAATTAGGAAGAAGATGCAGTGATAGGAAGTGGTGATGTGGAGCCGATAGTTTTGTTTTGTTCAGTGCAGAAGAGAACAATGGAGCATTAAAAAAAACTGGATGATTGAGAGAAAAAGCAAACAGCACAGGACACATAGGAGAGAGTAGCTGAAAGAGGAACATGAATACTTCTTACCTTCTGTTAGCAAGAAAGGCAGTGCTGAGGAATACAAACAGCAGATTGGAAAGAGAGATGGTAGGACTTGTCTGACTGTGTGTGCTTTTCTTTACAAAACAGGTAACACGGAAGATCATCAGGTGAGAATGTGACACAACTTTGGGAAGGAAGAGTAGAAAAGAAGCTGGGGATTTGTCTTGTCTTGGGCAGCAGGAACATGTAATGTGGATTTGCTATGGATGGACAGTAGAATTATGTAACAGTGTTGAGAAGAGAAAAATAAAGCAGCAGTGTGAAACGCAGGAGAAATTCCACACAGACCAGACTAGATATAAGGAGAGAAAGGAAGAAAACAATGGGGACAGATAGAAATCACAGACAAAGAATTAATGGCAGTCTACAGATCTCCAACTGTTCTCATCTATAAGAAACTTTATTCTCAATTCATGAGATAAGTAGAGAATGCAAGAATAAGGTTAATGATTTGGGGGCCCCACACTAGTAATTCTGGTAATGTTACCTAACTCCAGATGAAATAAAATCAAGAGCCAAACATGTTCCCAAGGGTTGGGGTATCTATGGGCCCAAATAAATTCAGTCTTGTATCGAAGGGAGTAAAGAGGACTCCATTTGCCTACATCTTCTTCCTAGAAAGTACAACTATACATCATTAAGAGGAGATAATGAATCATTTAAAATGAGTTCTTCAATCATTCTGATAGTCTATATTTCAGCAATATTTTATTTATAATTATTTCTTTTATTTTTTGAGATTATGATATAATTATATTATTTCTTTTCCCTTCTTCCTTGTTCTTTTAAAATTCATGACCTCTTTTTTCATTAATTTTTGTTACATACATAAATTTCTATGCATATACTTGTATATTCCTAAATATGATCTGCTTAGTCTGTATAATGTTACTTGTGTGTTTTTAAGGTTGACCATTTGGTATTGGATAATCAATTGATGTGCTCTTCCTCAAGGAAGAGTATTTCAACAATAATTTTATGCATTTAGTATATGATAGTAAACATGAAGCATATTATAACATGATTAGCTTTTTATAATATGTCTTGGATTGATGAGGTCTTCAAAGCACCAAGATTTCTGACTTGTTAAAAAAAAATGTAAAGCCAGCACTAGGTATTTTGGGAAACTTCCGAAGGCACTGCTATGGACTTGGTGAGATCTTTAACTTCTATAATCACAATTACAAAAGAAATTTAAAAATTTATATCTTTAGCCCATTTTGTGAAAATTATTTTTTAAAAAAAATCAATGTCTTTCCTTGACTCTGGTCCCTCACCCTGAATAAACCGCTATGCTCACCGATTAAATCCGTAATTATTCAAATGCCAATTTCAGAATAAAGGAGCCCAATTTTAGTTTGATTTTCTTAGTGTGATTTCCCTGAAAAACACGTAAGTAGGTGCTATTTTAGAATTTGTACTCATACATGCACTCAATGAAAATGTGGCAACAGAATGCACTTGATAGAAAGTGGCTCCACTTTTAAAGTAACCTCTAACGAAATGGGCACCTTATTGACTTCTGAAATTCTGCACTTAACAATTGTCTTAATTGCTACTGGATGACATCGCAATTCCACAGAAACAGTTACAATTGCTCTTCTCTGACAGTGATGATCCTAAAGAACAAACCACGTGCATAGGAAACTGAAACCACACCAGTTCCCCATTTATAACTCTAATTAAAACACTTTTATCTATTAAGGCCAAGTGACACTGCTAAATATATCCAGGGAAGTTCACATATTTCCTATGCTTCTGAAATTTCAATCTGCGCCTACTTACATGTGCTTTAACTGCTCACTAAAACGAACTGATAGCTAGGAATAACTTACTTTCAATAGATTTATAAATTTCATTAATTAATTCTACATCTCCAATTGTGTAAAAACCAAACTCAAATGCAAGATCTAATTACAGAGAAGCAAAAAGAAAATGTTAAGGCACAACACTGAGATTGAAACACAGAAGTAACTGTTTAGCCTCAAATTAATGAGCCGCTATGCTAAGCAAGCATGTCCATTAATCCCTAATGAGGATTTTAAACACATTAAAACTTCCTAATGCAAAATGTTTGCCTTCCCTTTATCCAATAACAAATAAGCCAATAATTTTCTGGCTCTAAATGACACTATTAACTGTCACGGCATGTTTTATTTGACAAACCCTCCATTCAAATACTGTAAAACCAATTAATTTGCCTGCTGTGAAATGTGTTTCTTGATAGCTTCTATGCGAGGTGTTTTTTTTTCTATTCAAAGCAATGTAAATAGAAGGTCAATGTAGATGCTTGATTTTGTTTTAAAAACAAAGCCACTGTAGCTATAGGTTGTCAAATCTGTTGGCATTTCAAATGAATTGAAACCCAACTTCCATTTTCAGGTCATCAATCACAGATTGGTTTCCTGATAAGTAAACTGCCTCAGAGTAATAATTTGATTACCATGAAGATGATCTCATGCTTGAGAAGGTCTTATGCTATTGTGTTCAATTGTATATAATGATTTGCAGCACTGTCCCTGGCCCTGCTTACTTTGTTAAGTTACCTGGAGCTTTGTTAGATGCCTCCTTACATGCAAGCTTTCTCTAAATGTATTTATCTACATGATAATCCAAGACACTACTTTCTAAATTTGGAGTTCATTCATGATTTTTTAATTTCCTTTGCTAATTATCATTATGACTTTCATTTTCTATGCAAAAGAATAAATTTATTATGACTTTTCAACATGGATATCATTGTTCTTTGTTCATATTCTTGGCAACACCATTTGTCTCCTTCTCTGCATCCACTGGTTCCCTTCTTCCCCACAAATATTCCTCCTTCTGCTTTCATGTCACATATGCATGCATGCACACACACACTTGCGTGTACACACTCACCCACTCACCCATGAGTACCACAGGTGTGTGTGCACACTGCACACGCACACACACACACACACACACACACACATTCTGGAAATGAGAGAAAAATATACATTTGTTTTTTTCTCCATTACTAGTCCCCCTACAACCCTATTCCCTCCATTCTCTTGCCCTTAGGCCTCTTCCTCTCATCAGCATAAATTCTATAATTTAGAGAGCATGTATAAGATAAACATGAAAAATTTGTCTGAGTCTGACGACTTTTTTCACTTAACATAGTGATCATCCATCTGTGTGCCAATTGCTAGGTCTTAGGGAAACCTAGGACTACCTGAGGTACCTATTAATGTATCTAAGTGAGACTCTGTCATTATTGGTATAGAAAGTATCTGCTACAGAGTCCTGGATCCTCTAAGCAATCTCATCCCCACCCTCTACCCTAAACCTTCCCAGCCCTTGAGTTTCATTTCTCCCTCTCCCCTGGCTCCCTTGGCTCCTTTCTTAGTTCTATTAGTCTTCGTTCTTTGGCTACTTTCTTGGGTGTCTCCTGGCCTGCTTGCCTCCCTCTCTTCTCTTGCTCCCTGTCACTTCTCCCAGCCAGGTCTACTCTGTTGGTCATGTTCAACTTGGATTCTTCCAGATGCCTCTGGCTGTTCTCTCCCTCATATCTACAATAAAAACCTCTCCTCAACCCTATCTAGGAGCATTCATGAATTCATCCTTTACAAATGAACTAAACTCCATTTTCCATATATACTTGGTTTTCTTTACAGATTTTTAATTTTTTTTTGAGACAGGATTTCTTTGTGTAGCCCTGACTTTCCTGAAACTACCTCTGTAGCCCAGGGTGGTCTAAAACTTATGAAGATTCACCTGCCTCTGCCTCCTGAGTGCTGGGATTAAAGGTGTGCACTGCCACTGCTCTGTATACTCCATTTTCCTTTGTTAATGGGCACCTAGATACACCTATATCCTGGCTGTTGTGAATAGTGCCATAGTAAAAAAGGATGCACAAGTGCTTCTGTGATATGGTGGCTTAGATCCCTTTAGGTATTTAATCAGAGGTTGTGTAAATGGATCATTTGGTAGTTCTATTTTCAGTATAAGAATTTTGATACACATCCATGATATCCACAATGACTACAATAGCTCACATTCTCATCAGTACTTTATATGGATTACTCTTCATGAATCTTCAACTCTTGTGCTTGTATGTGTTCTAAATGATAGTCATGTTGAAAGTAAGATTTGGAATCACGAATAAATTTTATTTTGCACTTCCCTGAAGACAAGGTATGTTGTTTTTTTTTCATATAGTTATGATCAATTTTATTTCTTCAGAACTGTCTATTCAACTTGGTTTGACTATTTAGTAATGGGATGTTTGACAGTGTTTAACCTCTTTTTAGTTCATTATGAAGTCTAGATATCAACCATCTTTCAGATTTATAGTTGACAAATATTTTCTCTCTTTCTGTAAGCTGTCTCTTCACACTATTGATTGTTTCCTTTACTGGGCAGACAGCTTTTAATTTCATATGTATCACTTGCCAGTTCTTGCAATTATTTCCTGAGATATTGGAGTCCTCTTTAGAAAGTTTATCCCTTGTACCTTAAAGCAGTTTACTTATGCTTATCTTTAACACTTTCAGAGTTAATGTTAAGGTCAGTAATTCATTTTGAGTTCATTTTAATAGTGTGAGAGATAAAGATAAGTTCTGTCATCTACTGTAAATATCCAGCTTTCCCAAGTACTACTTGTTAAAGAGACTGACTTTTACTATACTATGTATTTTTGGTATGTTTGTCAAACATAGATTGCTATAGTTGTTGGACTTATGTTAGGATCTTTGAACTTTTTGTGTTGATCTATTTGTCTGTACCATGCTGTTTTGTTAGTTTGACTCTGTAGGATAATTTGAAGTCAGTTATAATGGTACCTGCAACATTTTTCTCCTGTGCTTGTGATTCCACTACCTAGCTGAGAGATTATCTGCTTGTTATTTTCATTGCTCTTTTAACTGCTATTATTGAAAATTTGATGGCAAATTCTCTGAGTCTGTAGGTTCACTTGTGTAATACATCAATTTTGACATTAATTTGGCCAGTCCATGAACATACGTGCTCTTTTCATCTTCTTGTAACCTTTAAAGTGTCTTCCTTCAGTACAATATTTCATCTCCTTAGTATAAGGCTTAGTCTTAGTCATTCTGAACTGGTTATTTTTCTGGATTTCCTTCTTAGCAACTTTGCCACTTTTACATAGAAAAGCTGCTTAGAGACTGATTATTTTTTTCTTTGTGCTTATATTGTATCTTGCTATTTCTCTGGACATTTCTAAGTTTTCTGGTGGAATATTTCAGGTTCTTAAGCATAAGATTTTACACTCTACAAATATGGTTAATTTATTTTTATCTCTTTTGTATCTTTCTTTATTTTTAGGTAGACCTAAGACTTGCAATACTATGTAGGATAGGAGAGGGGGGAGTGGATGTTTTCCAAAATTCTCATGAAAAATCTGTAGCCAATACTATGCTAATTAAGGAAAAGGCCTATGACAAGCTTTAATATTCTTTCAAGATCAAAGTCCTGTAGAAATAAGGACTAGAATTAAAGGAATAATATAATAAGGGCCTTTTGTGCATGTATTGAGATAACAAAATAATTTTATACCATCTGACTCAATTTATGTGCAGTGGTATTTTTGATTCTGATTTGTATATATTGAACTATTCTTGAGTCTTTTGAATGAAACCATTTTGATAGAGCATATGATCGATGATCTTTTTATGTTTTGTGTTCAGCATGCAAGTTTATATTATGAATGTTTTCATCTATGATCATTAAAAAACTTATTTAATAGTTTGTTGCTATGGTATTCTTACCTAGCTTTAATGTCAGGGTAATATAGTCTTAATAGAATGGATTTTATGTCCTTGTGTTTCTATTTTATAATATATTTTGAGAAGTATGTGCTTAATTTTCTTTAATGGTCTGGTAGAATTTAGTAGTGATTTTATTCATATCTGAGCTTTCATTTGTTCAATTTCATTACTCAGATATATTTAAATTGTTTCTGTTATCTTTTTAATTTTGTAGTTACTATGTGTTCAGGTACTATGTCTTTCTTCTATAGTTTCTTTTACTTTTCTTATTTTATATAAATAATATTTTTTATTTATTTTACATATTGACCTCAGTTTCCCCTGCCTCCACTGTTTCCATCCCCCAGTCCTCTCTCCCCTTTCCAGCTTCCATTCTACCCTCCTCCCCATCCACTCAGGGGTAAGGATTACAAAGCATGGCACATCAAGTTGAGGCACGAAGTAGCTCTTTCCCTTGCATCAAGACTGGGCAACGTAATTTTCCTCTTTTAATGTAAGGTTAAAAAGTATTCCCAAATGATTCTCAGTGTTATTGGTATCCACTGCAATGCTCCCTCTTTATCGCAATTTTATAAATCCCTGCTTTGTTTTAGTTACTTTACCTCATGGTTTGTTGGTTTTGATTATTTTTTTAAAGAGCCAACTCTGCTTTGCTAATTCTTTTTCCTGTTATTTTTGTCTTTCTTTCATGATTTTGGAACTGATTTTTAATATTTCTATCCAGTTATTTGGGACTTGGTTTGTTGTTATTTTTCTAAGACCTTGAGGTCCATCATCAAGTCATTTATTTGAAGCTTCAACAATTTTTTTGAGTAAGTATTTATAGCTATAAACTTTTCTCATATGAAGTTATGTATTTGGTGTGGGATTCCCCTCTATATGCTGTGAATACAATTGGTTAATAAACAAAGCTGGCTTGAGCCTATGACAGGGCAGAGGAGAGATAGGCAGGCAAGATGGAACTGAATGCTAGGAGAAAGAAGGGCAGAGTCAGGGAGAAGCCATGGAGCCACTGACAGAGACAGATGAGCTAAAAAGTTGCTGGTAGGCCACGACCTCGTGGTGATGAACAGATTAATGGAAATGGGTTAAAATAATATGTAAGAGTTAGCCAATAAGAAGTTAGAGTGATTTAATTAAAACAGTTACTGTGTGATTATTTTGGTTATGAGCGGCCAGGATGAACAGGCAGTCTACTGCTACATGTATTTCCTTTAATTGAAAATCGATTTCTTTTCATACAAGATATTCTCCACCTTTGCTCCATCCAGATCTACTCCCTTTATCTCTTTAATTAGAAAACAAACAGGAATCTAAGTAATAATAAAATGAATAAAATATAATAAAATAACCCCCAAACAAACAAATTAGAATAGGACCAAACAAACAAACAGAAGAAAAAGAACCCAAGAAAAGGTACAAGAAGCAGATAAAAATGCAGAAACACTCTTGTTTGCACATTCAGGAATCCCATAAAAACACAAAATTAGAAGTCATAATATATTTGTAAAACCTGTAGGGTTATAAATAAATAAATGCATAATTAAATAGATAAAATAAAAAAAATCTCTGACACAACATTACAATACAGGAAACCTCAAAAGATATCATTGGTTTAGTTTTCTGTTGGCCATGTATTGCTGCGTATGTAGCCTACTCTTAAGCATAGTTTGTTTCCCAAGTGAGACTCCCTTGGAGAAAACTACTTTTTCCTTTGCAAGTGGTTGTCACTTGGAGATAGCTTTTGGATTAGGGATGGGGGCACATTTCTACTTCCTTTGAACTCTAGGTTTAAGAGAATGTGTTACAGTTGTAGTGTTGCAGAGATATCCTTACTTATCGGGAAGCCAGGATATACTTAAGAGTTGCAATAGAACAGCTCTGCAGGGGTGGAACTGCAAGAGGACAGACAGCTCAGCCCTAGAGGACAGGTATTCTGACTATCCAGAAGCCAGGCTACCTGAAGCTGTGGTGTGGTGTGGTGGGGGATGGTCTCCTTGAAGGATATACTGATCCTGCTCTTCTGGAGAGCCTCTACAGCTGAGGTCCGCTCTATTCCCTTAAGGGAGCATCCTAGCAGAGGTATCTGCGTCTTCTTTGGCCCAAGATGTTTCTTCTTTTGCTAACACTCTGCTAAATGCGAAGCCCCTGCAGAAATTTAGCAATCTCCTCAGGCTCTGGGGAAAAGTTGTTACTTTTTTCTGCCTGGTCTTGCTCGGTCCCCCTTAAGGAACATCCTAGCAAGATTCTTCTGTTCTGCTCCACCTTGCTGAGGCCCCCTTTTGAGCGTCTCAGCAAGGTTTTTCAGCTCAGTCCCCTAAGAGACTTCCCAGCCAGGTTCATCTTCTCTTCTCTTTTGAGAAAGAGACTTATTTGGGAAGGAGGAGCCCAAGAGAGTGACTACTTCTGCCAGAGAGGGATTAATGGTGGCCTCCTGGAGGCCTTTAACTGAACCAGCAGTGAGGCTTATATAGGGCTTCTTAGGGCAGAGTTTTGGAGTTTTCCCAGGGAGAAGAAGGATTGGTTAGGTTTTCTTTGCCCAGGGATTAGTCAGTTTAGCTGGCCAGGGGCAGAGATGGCTCTGATTTCGTGGGCAAACTGTGTTTTTTTTCACTGGTCCTTTTTAATCTTAGCACCAGAGCATATTTCTTTCACTGGCTCTGATTCTGGGGGACAAAGTGTGTTTCTTTAATACTAGTTTTAAAGTCAGGGCACAGTTTATCAGAAAATTGGAAATTAATCTACCTCAAGACCCAGCAATACCACTCTTGGGCATATGCCCAAAGGATGTTCAATCATACTATAAGAACATTTGTTCAACGATGTTCATAGCAACATTATTTGTAATAGCTTGAACCTGGAAACAATCTAGATGGTCCTCAACTAAAGTATGGATAAAGAAAACGTGGTACATTTACACAATTGAGTATCACTCAGCGGTTAAACAAACAAACAAACAAACAAACAAACCAAACACCAACAAAAGAAAAAAACCCGATACCTTGAAATTTGCAGACAAATGGATTGAACTAGAAAAAAAAAATTCTGAGTGAGGTAACCCAGACCCAGAAAGACATATATGGTATGTACTTACTTATAAAAGTGGATATTAGATGCAAAGGAAAGTATAACCAGGTTACAATCCACAACCCTAAAGTAGCTAGGAACAGATAAGGACCTTAACAGGGACACATATGGAGGGCCTCAGGAAAGGAAAATAATTAAGATTTCATGGGTAAACTGGGAGGATGTTAGAAGGGAGGGGGAAGAGGATGGGAACATGAGAGGTCAATATGGCTGAGTTAGGAGAGGGATGGAGAGGAAGAGCAATGAAAAAGGTATCCTGTTAGAGGGAGCCTTTTTGGTGTTAGGGAGAAACCTGGTGCTAGGGAAATTCTAAGAAATCTACAAGATGACTCCAGCTAAGACTTCCTGCAATAATGGTGAAGGTGCCTGAACTGGGCTTCCCATATACTCACCAGGAAAGGAAAATAATTAAGATTTCATGGGTAAACTGGGAGGATGTTAGAAGGGAGGGGGAAGAGGATGGGAACATGAGAGGTCAATATGGCTGAGTTAGGAGAGGGATGGAGAGGAAGAGCAATGAAAAAGGTATCCTGTTAGAGGGAGCCTTTTTGGTGTTAGGGAGAAACCTGGTGCTAGGGAAATTCTAAGAAATCTACAAGATGACTCCAGCTAAGACTTCCTGCAATAATGGTGAAGGTGCCTGAACTGGGCTTCCCATATACTCAGATTAGTGATTACCATAATTATCATCACAGAACCTTCACCTAGAAACTGATGGAAGCACTGGACTGAGCTCCTGGAGTTTAGTTGAAGGAGGGGTGGGAATCATATGAGCAACTGGGATTAAGATAATGATGGGTAAAACCACAGAAATAGTTTTGACCTTAGCTAGTGGGACACTAAGGACTCTGGATTGAACCTCCATAGGACCAAACTAAGCCCTCTGAATTTGGGTGACAGTTATGTGACTTGATCTGTTGGTGTGACGCAGAGGAACTGGCAGTGAGACCAGGGCTTATCCTGGATGTACAAACTGGTTTTTCGGAGCCCCTATTGATGGATGCTTTGCTCAACCTTGATACATGGTGGAGGGGTTTGGTCCTGCCTCACCTTGGTATACCAGACTTTGTTGACTCCCCAAGCAAGGTCTTACCATCTCTGAGGAGTGAATGGGGGATGTCATGGAGAAAGGTAAGGGGTAGGAGAAGAGGAGGGAGGAGGGAACTATAGCTGGCATGTAAAATGAAAAAAAATACATAAAAAAGAAGGTGGAAACCAAAACCAAAGATATATACATATACATACACAAACATATGTATATATACGGGCTATGATTTTCTATGTTAATAAAACTAAAATCAAATTATATAAAAATAACTCTGAAATTAGTGTACTGAAGAAAAATGCATAATGATTTCTAAATTTTCTACTGTAATCAAGGATATATGATTGATCATATACAAACATCACCAGACATAAAATATGTTTTCCTTCTTTTTACCTGCCATACCAGACAGATTTTTATCTTATGTGACTAAACTTAAAACTTCAAGGGTTCAGTTGTAAGGCATGTATCCATTTTACTAGACAGACATCAACATTATAATTTAAAGTTCAACTTAGTTTTGCATATTTTGTTGCAATATTTTTGGCATCCCAGGGCAGAAAGTGGAAACACATTAATTTTTTTCCTAAATGTGGGAATTGAAAATTCCTCCTTGCCACAGTGATCAGCTGACACTGCATTCAGTAATTGTCTTTCTGTGACTACTAGTCAATCTTTGGAAGACTTTCTTCATCTAAGGATGCTGACTCACTGTTGGACCCCAATCAGAAACAGAAATAAAGTGACATTAATAAATTAGAAGGCTGAGAAATTCACTTCACAGTTTCCCTTTATTCTCACTGCGGGGAAAGCAAAAAGAAATATGCTAAAGACATATACCTGGAATCTTTAATATTTTCGAACTCTAGTTGAACTTGAGTTGGAAGATATTAATAAAGCTATCACCTATAGATGCTATAATATCAAGTATTATTTTAAGATCTTTAGAATCACTTTTAAAGTTTTCATCTAAATGTATTATTATAAAGATGTGGAGCTTTTAAAATTTAAAATAATAGGCCAATGTAAGTGGCATAACTATTGAGCTCTGTGCTGATGACATAGATTAAATAAAAATAATGATGATCACACTAATTAGAAATTATGTGTCCTGGCATACAGATATCAGGTGTGTTTCTTTAACTTCTAGATGGTTTGCCTTTTTTGAATCTATGTTGAAAAAGTATGATTTTTTCCCAATATGCTATAGTTTTAAAGCATCATCTATTATCTAATAATTCAGTTTTCATTTAGTAGAATTAAGATTCTCAGTTTCTCTTCTCTATAATTATTGTCAAATTCCAAAAGATGCCTTTTAAATCTATGAATGTAGACATTAGTCTTTTAATATAAAAATCTTAAGAACACTCCATGACATATGAAAGGTCATTTATATGAGTGTGTTATTAAATATGTCTATTTCTGTTACTATGAACCACCATTTCTTTGGGAATTTACTCTTTACTAGGTTAGAAATTCTTCTTTATCCTTCTTTTCCTCTCAATTTCAGTGTATTTGTTACAACAATCTTCTGAAGAGACAAAGATCATAGAATGAGAATAATCAGGACTTTACATGGCGATATTTTTTGCCTGTATTTTAGCTAGTCATTGATGAATACTAGTCTTTGAGTTTTAAGCCACTCAGACCTGTTTCTATGTTATGGTATTAGGTCTTTCAATATGGATTTATCCCTAAAATTCCCATCAGAGTGAATGAAATTTAGAATCAATGTTCAAGAACAAGTTAAATCCCCCAACACACAGCAAAATGCTTTTTACTGTTATAGGTTATATAATAGTATCCCACTGTTTATGATATTTTCACAAATTATGAAAATAAGGGGTATAATACTGATGCTCTAAAATGATACTTGCAAACTGATACACTGGAGAATTGAGAATTTAACAAAAACATTTTGAGGGACCACTGTCTATATAATCCTGACACAGAGCACACCTTAAAGAGCACCCACTATTATCACTAACAAAGCTAAGTTCTGAGAACTCAGGTATAGCACTGATTTCCTTATCTTGCTACTGCTGTTAACCCTTTAGTTTTGGTTTTGTTTTCCAACTATAGGAAATTCCTGTAGGTGCACTGACAATGCAAATGCAGCCCCCCTCTAAAAAACCTGTCATTCTCCCCAAACCCATGCTCTTAAGAGTTACTAATCTGCGGTGAAATGGACTTATTGGTGCTAAAAGGGGGTCAAAACAATTCTTAATGTTATAGCATACACACAATATACTTTTCATGGCTTTCCTAAAGAAAGGAGAAACAGTTAAATGGAGTTGACAAGGGCAAATATTCTATCTTAAAATTCTGGTTATTTATAATAAGGCATATAACTGCCCCTTAAGATTGCCCTTTTAATTTGACCTAAACCATTAAAACTGTGACTGACATCTGCTAAATCTGATGGAACAGAGGAAGAAGAAGGGCTGGGTCATCAGTGAAGTAACTCTAACAATTAAGGTTTCATCTTTTTCATGCAAAGTGAACATTACTGGTTCATTTGCATTGCATAGAGTATTCTTGAACTGCTTTCTTGGTAAATGAATACATTCAGCTCATAGACTAGTGTTAGAAAAAGGGCCCTCAGAGTTATACATTCCAACATTTTACTCTCTGGGACATTTTAAAGATAAAGACATTAGCAGGGTAGAGAGATGGAATTATTTGTCCAAAGTCTCAAAACCACGTGAATGGAAGACATAATACTCATTTCAATGCATCTGATTTAAAACCTCAAAGTATTATCCTTTTCTATACAAACACTCTTTATATGACTCTTGTAATAGGAGATTCATTGCTTCATGATCCTATTAGTTCAAGTTCAATTCATTTTAATTTAATTAATTAAACAAAGAAGCTCCACTCGAGCTGCTTTGACTAGAAGATTTGATCTGTCAACACAACCCTGTCTGCATTCTGTTGGAAACAGACAGAAGAGTTAGTTATAACATATATGAAAATATGTCTCTAAAAATTTAAACATTCGTGGTAACTTATTAAATATAACATGATGAAAAGTACCTTTGAAAGCAATATGGAAGCATGAAGCAATGTTACATGAAAGATGGGCTATAGAAATGGTTCAGTAGCTAAGAGTGAGTGCTGCTCCTGCAGAGGACCTCATTTGGTTCCTGACATTCAGATAAGGTAGTTCACAACCACCTGTAACTATAGCTGCAAAGGATTCAACACTTTGTTCTGGTCTCTGTGGGCACCCACAATCTAGGACACATACCCAATCTCCTACATTCACATAATTACAAATAAAAGAAAAAAACTTTAAAATAAGTTATAAAAAGAAAAAGACCTTTTATAGTGCTTGCTCTTCTGATACTCAGAAATCTATGCCCTACTATTCCTCAACCATTTGCCAAAAACTGGACCACTGACAAGTCAGAATCTATCGTTGTCAGAACTAGAGGTTAGCCATATAGTCTTTTGATATATATTACAGTGAGGTAAAGTGGTGAATTTGGATGTTATGATCTTTTGTCTTGGCCTCCATAACATTATATAGAGTCTGAACAACCAAGGTAAACAAAGCAATAAGATGCCATATAATGTTAGTAAATTACATGTATGAAGAAATTAGATGAATGAATCCACTTTGTAATTTGTAAAACAATTATAGCAACAATAGTACTTGTTAATTTCTGAGATTTGCATTTTACCAGCTGCAAATTCTCATTTCTTATGGTGTCTATTTTCAGATAATGTGTAAGAGTTGAATTTCTTAACTTCATTCTTTTTATTGGCTACTCAATTCTCAAATGAAGCTCTGCTTGGTATCCAGCCTATAAATAAGACAACCACTGTATTATTTACCAATAAAAAGTAAATACTAACAAGAAGCAATTTAATGAAGGAGGGTTTACTTTAGCTTACAGTTTGAAGTGATACATGTCATTATGCAGGGCAAGGCATGGAAGCAAGAGCTAGAGAAGCTGTTATCACACTGCAAACAGAGACAGGAAGCAAAACAAAAACAAGGCATGGGGTCTAGTTATAAAACTGCAAGGCCCACCCAGTGACCCATTTTCTACTGCAAGGATTCAGTTGCTTAAGGTTCCACAACATTCCAAAAACAATACTGCCATCAGTTGAGCAAGTGTTCACATACACAAGTCTATATAGGGGACATTTTACATTCCGAACACAACAGACACAAGAGCAAAATGATTCCTCCCTTTCAGTGGGACCATCTACTTAGTGTCATATATCCTGAGAACCAAATCATGACCGAATTTTTAGATATTGTCCATTTGAGCTGATGAGTATTTGGTTATAGCTTTCCTGAAGCCACACTAAAAGAAAGTTTCCCAATGTTGGCATTCACAGCTGAAGAAAATAATCAGAGTCTGAGTTGAAGGTAAGGAAAAATAAAACATACTTATATATAAAAGGCCACTTTTCTTTAAATGTTTTCTATTAAACACTAATATAAATTTCTATTGTATAGAAATATTTCTTGAATACATGTGTGTTGGAGGAGAGCCACTTGTTTGTCCCAACTGCCCAGAACCAAAATAAGTACACAGAAACTTTATAATTAAATCATTGCATGGCCCATTAGCTCTAGCTTCTGATTGGTTAATTCTTACATCTTAGTTTAACCCAATTATTTTAATCTGTTTATCACCACGAGGTCGTTGCCTACCAGCAAAGTTTCAGCATGTCTGTCTCCACAGCATCTCTCTGACACTGCCTTCCTCCTTTCATGCTATAGGCCAAGCCAGTTCTTTATTCATTAACCAATAAAAGCAACACATATACAGAAGGACCTACCACACCACACATGATGTGCCAAGTCTGATCTTCACATTGTTTTCAATGACAATTTGGTGATATGACCATTATTATTCAAATTATATGGATGAAGAAAGTGAGGTTCACAGATGTTATAAAATATTTTCAAGGTCATTTAAGTTCACTGTGATAAATCTAAATTATAAAACATCTTCATAAACTTTAGGTCCTTAAAAATCTGGTAGCCACTTTGCTATTATTTTCATTTTTCAGATTAATTGTTTCAGCAATGTAAGGTAAAAATGAGTATGACAATAGAAAACAGTTCAATGAGTCCAATTTGTCTATTATCCTACTGAACATGAAGTGATTTATATGTAGATTCTCAGTATAAAAAGGATTATCATGATCATTCTCTTGCTTTTGTAATAACTATGGCCAAATACAATCTCTTCAAATCATGCTATACATAAAGTATAACATTGAGCTCAATGAAATATTTCATAAAATATCAACAAAAAACAAAACAGTCATGTTTGTATCATTTTCTTCTTCATGTAAGAAGTGCAATAAAATTAGAAGGCCAATTTTTTCGAGGCAATTGGATAAAATCAAATAACTCAAGAGCAAATGTTTAAAATTTTGCTTATCTTTATTTTGTAAATTGTGTTTTTGTGTGTATGTGTGTGTGTGTGTGTGTGTGTGTGTGTGTGTCTGTCTGTCTGTCTGTCTGTGATGAGTTTAAAGAGTCAGAAGACAACTTGTTGAGTTGGTTCTCTATTTTCATATTGGAATTGAACTTGTTGAGTTTTCAGTCTTGTTACTGAGTGCATTTACCACCTAATCCTTCTTGTTGGCCTGAATGTTATAAATATAATTGGCCTGCTGTGTATTTCTATATTTGAAATTGGAGTGTTGTATCAGCAAATATGATATGCACATATACTCATACAAAAAATAAATATAGATTGTCCCATAGCTTTTCAATCTTGTGGTAAAAGGGTCATTTTGAAATTTCTTTCTCATTTATTTTCAAGCTACAAAGTTTATTCAGATTTACTAACTGGGAAGCAAACAGAGAGATGAACTCACTAACAAGGTCAACTTTCCTTTGCATCTGGAATAAACAGAGTGCTAGCAGGCTTCAGAGTAGTAGTGTTTACCAATTTCAAAGGTTACATTTTTCACAAGTTCTATCTAATGTGTTCACTGGTGGTTAGTTGGTTACATTGGCTTCAAATGGAAGAAAATTCTGCTCTTCCTGTCATTGGCTTTGAAACATGTTTTGTGACTTGCTCTTGTTAAAATTGTTCCTTCAGTTTTAAGTCAATGTGACCCTTTGACAACCAATTCCATTGTTTACAACATTCAACAAATTTACATGTCAGAGACCTAATTTGAAAAATGAATATTTTCTATAATGTTCCTTACTATAAAATCACAATATAGCACACATAAAACAAATGAGGTCAGAGCATGGAAGAGATGGCTTGGTGATTTATGAGCACTCACTGGCTGCTCTTCCAGAGGATATAGATTTGACTTCCAGCACCCATATTGTGGCTCACTGGTATGGGAGTTTCTTTTGTTTGTGTGTTACTTTCACTGGATAATGAATAAAGAAACTGCCTTGGCCTAGTTGATAGGACAGAACTTAGGTGGGCAGAATAGACAGAACTGAATGCTGAGAAGAGGAGCAGAGTGGCAGACACCATGGATCTCCTGCCGGAGACAGATGCTGGTTAAAATCATGCTGGTAAGCCACAGTCACGTGGCAATACACAGATTACTAGAATGGGTTAAATTAAGATATAAGAATTAGCCAATAAGCAGTTAGAGCTAATGGGCCAGGCAGTATTTAAATGAATACAGTTTCTATGTGATTATTTCTGGTGTAAGCTAGCCGGTAGTCGGGATGACAAGCAGCCCGCTCTTCCTGTTACAGAGTGGTGCCCACTGGGGAAAAAATAAAAAGCCATGCGGTTTTAAAATGTTGGCTTTCTGGGCTATGCTGCCAGTGCAATCTCTGGTTCCTGTGGGAGATTATGAGTAAAGTGCTACAGCTTGCTTGATGGCAATGTGGACTCACTGTGTGCCTAAAGCTGTGCGTGACTCAGGGGCACCAAATAGCTCTGAGGCATGAGCAGCTCTGCCATGCTAAACTGTGCTAATCTCAGACAGGAATAATAACAGCACAGTTAAGGTTTAGACTAGACACAAAACAGGCAGTACCGCATTACCCCTACATGGCACAACTTAAGTTTTTAAAAAGTGCTTAGCATTTTAAAAAGTACTCCTGGACAATAAAAAAGTTACAGATTCACAATAGGACAGATTCAGACATAAGCAACTTCTAAATGGATCACAGTGTTGTATAAATGTATGTAGGTTTGGTAAAAAAGTAAACAGTCATAAAATAAAGTTAGTGCTTTTAAAAAAGGTAAAGTCTTTAAAGAGACAGAATACAAATAATCATAGATTAAAAAAATAAGCCATATAAAAATAAAAATTTCACAGAGAGTATGGATTCTATATATCATTGTGTTTTCTTTAACATTTTTGACTGTAAAGGAGCTAAGTACAAAGAGATGTTTCATTGTATTGGATGCTAGGCTAAATCACCATGTATATTATAAAACTATTATAACTTCAAAATTTGGGTCTAAGGATATGATGCTTTAAAAAAGACATTCTGATTTTTTCACAGAGGATGAGACCCCGTGGATTGCTTCTAGACAAATATGGTATGATAGACCATGCCCTCCTAAAAGGTTGCCAAAAACACCCTCAAAAATTACTCAAGTGCTGACTGAGATAAACCTAGCACATAGGATATACCAAAAAGGACTTGATTAACAGTGTCCCCATACAACAAAAAAAGTTTAAAAATATAACTACGTCCATATTCCCAAATATTGCTTATAACTGTTTGTTTACATTTAAAGGGGGATATGATAAAGATATGAGTAATACATTGGTATTTATATAAATTTAAGGTCAATCTTGTTATATGTATATTCCTGCTCTTGATTAAGGTGTTGTGATTGTGTAGTTTATTTAAAAATGTAATGTATAATTAGAAAATATAGGTTGTTAATGGTTAATCATTGATAATAGTCAAGCTTGTAGTCATTTTAGTTAGATTTTCTAGATATATAGAGATATATTTCAATTAGATAGGCATTCTTCATATCTTTCAAAGACTACAGAATATGGCATTTAAAATTTTTTATAACTTAGGGCTTTTCATGACAATGAGACACATATGCTCCTGGCAGCACCAATTTACTACAAGAGGAAGATGGGCATCAAAGAGGCTCCTTATGGCACTGGACTGAGCTCCCAAGGTCCAAATGAGGAGCAGAAGGAGAGAGAACATGAGCAAAGAAGTCAGGGCTGTGAGGGATGCGCCCACCCACTGAGACGGTGGGGCTGATCTAAGGGGAGATCACCAAGGGCAGCTGGACTGGGACTGATGGAGCATGTGATCAAACTGGACTCTCTGAACATGACTGACATGGAGGACTGACTGAGAAGTCAAGGACAATGGCACTGGGTTTTGATTCTACTCCATGTACTGGCTTTGTGGAAACCTAGTCTGTTTGGATGCTCACCTTCCTAGACCTGGATGGAGGGGGGAGGACCTTGGACTTCCCACAGGGCAGGGAACCCTGACTGTTCTTTGGACTGGAGAGGGAGGGTGAGGGGGGATGGAGGAAGGGTGAGGGAAATGGGAAGAGGTGAAAATTTGTAATAATAATAATAATAATAGAACAACCACAATAACAACAACAAAAGGATAAGATACAGCTCTTTCAGGATAGTAGGCAAATTTGTTATCTGACCAAGGAAGTACTGTAAAGGTCATTAGACGCACAGACATATATGTGCCCACTCATGCTTGTGTATTCTAAGTCATGCCTTTTTTTAAAAAAGGCAACCAAAGATGGAAGAAGGTTTTGAGTAATATTTTTAGACTCAGTATAAATTATGGACTTGCCATTTAACAATTTATTTAAATTTTTCTCAGTTTTACCATTTTAATTCATTACTTTATTAAATTGTTAATACATTTGGCAGTGATATTTTTCTAATTATTATAATATTATTCATAACATAAATTTGGGAAATACATTATGATATAGAAAAACAAAAACTACCTCTCTCTACCCAAAGTCAATGACAATTAAACATGTTGATACATATTCTTACCAATATTTTATTATGTAATATAACAATAAATTTTAATATTTCTGTTATCTGGGATAAATATTTTCTACATTTCTAGTTATTTCTGTGAGAATATTTACAATTATTATCCTAGAGTAGACTTCTAAACTTGAATTTAGGGGAATAAGCTGAATGAATATTTCAAAATTTGAGGTTAAATTATTCTGGAGAAAAATATTAGCTTAAAACTTGTATTGAATAACCATCAGAAAGCAAGCCTGTGCTAAATCATCAGGGATTCAAACTATGTCAGATATATTCTTTGTTAGGGTAGAGCTTATGCTTGAGTAATTGTGTTATTTAAATGATAGACTCTAACTATAGACTGATTTTTAATCACATGTTTGGTATTTTGTTTGCTCTGAGACAAACTTTCACTGACTGGCATGGAACTCACTATGTAGCCCAGGCTGGCCTCATAGTCACAGAGATTCACTTTCCTCTGCTTCCTGAGTATTTGGATTAAAGATGTGTGTTACCGTACCAGGCACCCAGTCACTGATATTATAAAAATAACCTCCTAGTTTTTGGAACTAATCAAAATTTTCTTATATAATAAAGAAATTTTTATGTTAAAAAAAACAAAAACCAACCAACCAACCAAACAAAAAACAAAGAGGCTCCTTATGGAGTTGGTTAGCCACTTGGGCGAGAAACTGCTCTTGCCTGGACTGATGCATAAACTGGACATAAAGAACCCACAGAGAGATGACTGCTGAACTTGCCTTCAGGTAAGATGATCCTTCAGAGTTTCTATTTCATGAAAGAGTCTGCAAGACATTCTACAGGACACAGAAGAAGTAACTGAACTGTCTTTAAAATTTCCTGCTTCATGAAAATGTCTGCTGGATACTATGGGCCTGTAGGCTGAAGATGGATGCCCCAGTGGTACAGAAAAACTGGGTAAATGTCCAGGTAGCAAGACGTCTCTGTCATTTCTATAGTTTTGAAAGTTGCTTACAATGTACTTCCTGTTTACTTAAGTAATATTATATCCTTCTGAAGTTTTTGATAGAATTAAAAATAGATAAATAGTTATAGTTATAGTTTTCCTTTGTTATGATAAAAGATAAAATAGATATAAATATTGTAACTGTAATTCTTGCTTGATAACTGTTTTGTTATATGTAATTTTACTATGTTAAAGTTAAAGTCTTCCTTTTTGTTTAAACAGAAAAGGGGAAATGGTGTAGGAGTTCCTTCTGTTTGTGTGTTGCTTTCATTGGATAATGAATAAAGAAACTGCCTTGGCCTAGTTGATAGGACAGAACTTAGAGTAGACAGAACTGAATGCTGGGAAGAAGGGCAGAGTGGCAGACACTATGGATCTCCTGCCTGAGATGAATGCTGGTTAAAATCATACTTGTAAACCACAGTCACATGGAAATACACAGATTAATAGAAATGGGATAAATTAAGATGTAAGAATTAGCTAATAAGAAGTTAAAGCTAATGGGCCAGGCAGTGTTTAAATGAATACAGTTTCTGTATTCATCAAATTTTAAAAAAAAAGTGAAGTTGGAAATTCTTATCTCTATACCCTTGTCTGCAGACATTTCTCAGGTCCATTTTTTTGGTACTGGAAATTGAATCCAGGACTCTTATTCTAGTCTCTTGAGCTCTTCCTCTGTGAAATGGAGAGGCTGGAAGAATAAATATTCTAGATACTGGAGATTCCTCCAAAGTGTAAAAGTATAACTGATAATCATGAATTGATTATATTAGCAAAAATGTTGGCTGTATATGATTTGATAATATTCTATGGCCAATCTTTGGGGATGTGAGGATTTATTACCTTTCCTTTCAGGACACTCCATAAGGATTTGATTGTCAGATGTTCTTCATTTTATCAAAACAATTTTTAGATAGGCATTTTGCTAAGTAGCTCAAGCTGGTCTCAAACTTATCATTTGCTCATCTCCATCTCTCATGCTGAGATTAACAGGTTTCCCTACCATGAATGTCTTCCAAAGCACCTTTTGTTTGTGTAAAAATTCACTATATGAGGGTCACCGTGCTATTCTGGGGTCTATATTTCATCAAAATTCCTTTATTTTTCTCTGTGCCACTGCTGAATTATTGCTGCTCTCTGAGTTATAGGTTTTTTTTTTTCACCACAAAACAAATGGGCCTGATTCACTCTACAATCTATTGTGACTTCAATGTTATATTTATGCATTACTATTATTCCTAAGACTCCAAGGAGGTTTCTGGTAAAATAATCATCTTTTTTAATAAATGGTGTTTTTATTCATGGAGTATAGGAATTCTACAGGAATGTAGGCAAGATCGACTGGAGAGAAAGTAAATAGAAAAACTTAGTCTCTCTATCCTTTGACTGTAACAAGTTCCTACTAATTTCCTTGGGTCTAGATAAGATTGCAAAAATAGGATTCTTAATTGGCTGAGAAAAGGCATGAACACACATTTTATAAAGTTGACAGACCACATCTCTTTAGAGGTAACATGTTCTTAGGATACAATTTAAAATAATTTAAACCAAAAATCATTCATTTCAAGAGAAGATAGAAAAATAATATTCTTCAGCAGTTCTGTTGGGAAATACACTATTCCAGCTACTAAATTAATAAAGAAAGCAATGCACTCCAGAAATACCATTCCCCTCTCTTGAACATATTTAAGTGGGTGTCACAAACTTAGTTCAGCTTCTTTTTTTAAATCAGTTAAATAAATGGACACAATAATATAGGCAAGCATGCCTATTCAATACAAGCAACTTGTGTTCATAAGTTGTTTTTATGCATGAAAAATTAAAGCCAGAGTAAACATAACTGTTTAACATTAGGAACAGAGCTAAATAAGTTTTTTTTCTTTGAATTAATCTGGTAATAAGACTGCTGTTTTCTCTTAGAAACTCTTTACTTACTACCCAAATGGCATTAGCCTGCAGAATGCAGGACCTGATGGGAATTCCTGAGAGCAGTGCAGCAGCTGAAACAAAGAGGGCCTCATTACCATGCAAAGCACAGCATCCCTCAGATGTGATGAGAAACGTGACTGCCTGAAAAACTTGTCCTGGGGAAATTTCAAAATATGACCACTCAAGCAAAAAGGAGAGCATGGTGAGAACAGGAGGAAGACAGTGGGAAGGTGGGCCAACCCTACGCATAGGCCTCCACATGTAAATGCAATGGTCTGCTAACCTGCAGTCATGTCAATTTTGTATTAACAGTGATCCATACAGACATAGTCCTTAATATGTGGCTCTGTGGAACTGTGGAAAATAGAAAAGTTAATGGAAGTAAAATGTTCATGCTTTATTTTTTTGTATTGAGTTATTTAGTATGTATTTTTACTTAATATCCTGTACTGCTTTACGGTATGAAAAAAATTGCAGCACACGGATAATTGTGAAAAAATAAGTTTCTAAACATTCTGCAAAGTGATTTGTCCAAGAGTTGTCTTGCCAAATGCACTGAAGCTGTGGTTAGTAAGGCTGTATGTATGTATGTATATCAATTTACAGATACCGTGAATGACAATCTAGGCTTCTATTGAGAAGGCTCTCATAAACACCTAAAAATGAACCAAGTACCCTTAGCTGAAATAGAGATTTTCTTTTTTCAGAAAATGTGCTATTACATCTTTTATAGTACTGGAGGGACAAGCTAACTGAGACAGAGCCTGCACATTCTCAAGTACAGATCAATATGACACCCTAGCTCCAGAGCCACTTTATTGATGACAGTCTCTTTCATCATAGTAATTAGAGATTCCATATCATTAACTGTCTTTAACACAATAATCACTTGTATCTACATCTCCGTGATTTACAGCAATTGACACAGTGTAAAAAAAAATCAGTAATTATCAAGTTGGATTTTTCAAGTTACTAATTTTCTAATCTATTTCAACCTAATAATAAATGTTGCACATTAAGCCATCGTTATAATGGTGAGACAAACAGCCAAAATGGAATATGAACTTGGTTGTGCAATTTCTGTATCAATGAACTGAAACTATAATAAAGAACAATGACAATGTAAACTTTCATTTTTCTCAGTCTCTGGACAAATGCCTATTTTCTGCTTTTCAGCTGCTAGGTATGGCAACCTAGTTAAGATCTAAGGTCATTACTGAGAGATTTTCATTCTTATAAAATGGCACACATAGTTAAAATTTTAATAGATATCTTTTAGTCTGGAAGGATAAACTAATTTTGCCTATCTACAAATCAATATCATGCATGTAGATGGCGACTTAGACTAGTCAAACACGTATGTTCATAGAATGACAATTCTGGTTGTTGTTAAAAAGTAATTCAAAGAGTTGGATAACTTCGTTTTTAAATTTATTTCTTATTATTTATTTATTTTATTTATTTATTTATTGGTTTTTTAAGACAGGGTTTCTCTGTAGCCTTGGTGCCCAACCTGGAACTAGCCCTTGTAGTCCAGGCTGGCCTTGACCTCAGAGAGGTCACAGACCTGCCTGTGCCACTCAAATGCTGGGATTAAAGGTGTGAGCCACAAGTGCTTGGCTAAAAGTTGGATTACTTCTTACAGCAGCACAACCATTACATTTATCTCTTACCATTACATGTTGTATGATATTTTGTTTGTGTTCTGACAAATACGGTTTGCCTGGAGATCAAAGGGTGGATGGAGCTAGCCACTAGTTAAATATAGAAGCTGGTCAGTGGTGGCATATGCCTTTAATCCCAACACTCCTGGCTCACTCCTTTAATTCCACCACTCAGGAGGTGGAAATAGGAAGTGATAAAGTGGAGTTTAGATAGGACCTCTGCCTTTTTGAAGGAGAAAGGAGACAGGTAGGAAGCTCCTGGTTCTCTGATCTTCCAGATTTTACCCTGATATCTGGCTTCTGGTTTTTGCTTGATAAGATTAATTAAATAAATGCTTCAATTACACATAGGCAGATATAAAGTCATAAAATGAAATTAAAATGAAGATTCCTTATCAAAGGAGTTAACTTTAATCTGCCCAACATTTATAAGACATTTAGGCTTAAATCATTTCTTTTTAAAAATATTTATTTATTTATTATATTTACAGTGTTCTGCCTGTATGTCTGCCTGCAGGCCAATAGAGGGCACCAAATCTCATCATGGGTGGTTGTGAGCCACCATGTGGTTACTGGGAATTGAACTCAGGACCTCTGGAAGAGCAGCCACTACTCTTAACCACTGAGCCATCTCTCCAGCCCTGGTTTCAAACATTTCTAAACTCATTTTTTATCCCTTATTCAGCAAAATGTTTCATTCATAACCACCTTTACTTAGCATCTATTATTCAAGGCTACTTTGCATATATATGTATACATATATATATGTATACAGACACCGCATATATTCTAGTGCTTGTAATGTGCATTATAGCAGGAATCTGAAACCTTACATTTTGATATGAAAATAGACGTAGATGATCTATGAGAAGAGAAGTCAGATTAAAATCCAGTCTTGTTGGTCTCTGAATAGGGTCTGTATTTATAAAATCAATAGTCAATATGCTGATGAAGACAATGCTTTAAGGGTTTAAAAGACAAATACAACACAACCCATTGTTAATAACTATTGTTAAGTATTATTTGTCTTTTTCCAAATTTCATATATTGGAGTCTTAGTCCAATACTATAGGGGTACAAGAAAGCTAAAGCACTCTGATATTTACCTTTAGCATTTATAGGAATGAAGTAAGAGTAACAGAAATAATAACAGCATAACAAAACTGGCAACGAAAGTGGATGTGGTTGTACATGCCTACAATCCCAGCAAGCAGGGGTTTGAAGTAGGAGAATCACAAGTTTAAAGCCAGACTAGACTACATAGTGATGTCTTATCTCAGCAAACCAAACCAAGAAAAATACCGATGGTGCAAATTACAGTCACATTTACTAAGTATCTAATAAGAGCAGGGAATTTTGTTAAATGTCTTATAAACATCACCTCATTGATTCCGCTCAACAATTCTGTATAGTGAGTTCTAACATTATCCCTGTGTTCCACTAGACACCTTGCTGGGCTTCATGCTTGTGTGAAAGTGGGTCAGTTCCATTCTCCATGCAGCTAATATGCTGAGCACATTGCTACTAAGAGACAAAGCAAATTGGAGTGGATTCCCTTAACCTTTGACCTGAGTGCTTCCTCTTCAAAACTTGCCCTGGTATTGTTCACAGAATAACTTGTGTGTGTATTTTCATTCTATTTTGCCAATTGGCTTATAAGCTTAGTTTTTATCTCTTATAACAGGGAGGATATGTAAATATCTTAAAGCAGTGAGGGTACATAAAGTTTCTTTTGAGAAAGCTAGCCAGAGTTCCTCAGTGCCAGGTTTAACAAACACAAAGTCTGAATAGTAAATACATATTGTTGATGTCAAGGACCCAAGATATAATGTACACATGCAACTTCAGAATCCCATGGTCTATATAAAGAGGGTCTGTGGCTAAACTTCATAGTTGTACATCCTGTACCATCCCTAACATATCTTTTCTCTCTCTTTCTTCTGTTCAAATAAACAAACACATGCTTGCAGGCTTGGATATAAATACTCATTTTTTAAATATCCAACTGCATTTTGAGAAATGGTCATGGAAATAAGAACCCATAGTAGTTTGATCATATCTTTCTAAGCCTAAAAGCAGAATTTATCATCTTAGAGTTCATGTAAATGTGACTTAAATATATTTGCAATGTGATTTCTATCAGTTTCATTCAGTGATATGCCTTAAATGGGAGTCCTTTCATGTAATAATGTGTTGCATACACAAATCATTTCTGAGAGGTGACATTTTGAAATGCCATCACAACCAAGCACTTTAGTCATAGTGGAAAAACCCTTAAATCCCAGCACTTGGGAGGCAGAGGCAGAGGCAGAGGCAGAGGCAGAGGCAGAGGCAGAGGCAGAGGCAGAGGCAGAGGCAGAGGCAGAGGCAGAGGCAGAGGCAGAGGCAGAGGCAGAGGCAGAGGCAGAGGCAGAGGCAGAGGCAGAGGCAGATGGATTTCTGAGAGTTTAAGGCTAGTTTACATAGCAAGTTCTAGGCAAGCCAGAGATACACAGTGAGAGCCTGTTTCATAGCAAGCAAAACAGACAAACATAAAAGCAATATTTTGTTCTGTGGCAACACCTTTTTAGTTTGTAAAAAGGCTCTATAATATGATCTGGAATATATGAATGATCTTCACTGAATCAGAAATCATATTTGCAATTTTGTATGTATATCTACATGAATTTCTTGGTAAGAGATTTTATCATTAAAATGTCAAACATCTTGGCGTGTATCAGATTTTAGGAACTCCTGGTAAATGGGGACAACAGGGCAGGATACTTAAAATTGAGTGAGTTTTGAAAAAGGAAAGGCGTATCTATAGCATATCTCATATGGAGTGAGCTATAGAACTGGTTGCTGACCCACAGAAAGAAAGAAGACTTCAAGTTTTATCAGACTTACAGCTATGAATGTTGTCCCTGTGCTCTGAGCCTAACCACAGTCTGACATGTACCTGGATTGAAAGAAGAGATAAGGGAAAAGCATGAATGTGGCCCTGGTTCCCTGTTTTGTTCCAGCAACATAAACCATCAAAGTATTCTAAAAGGCACCTAATCTGCATCTTGCCTTTGAAACAAAATAGCTGTCATGAACTAAGAGATATTTCTAAAACCATATGGGTGATAGGGAAAGACAGAACTAAAATCCTTGACCAAAAGCTGTTCTCTATAGGGAAAGGGATCACCAGCAGAAAGATTAATAGAGCCAATCTCAGAACTAAATTTTGCATGGTTCTGTGTGTGACTCTGTGAATGAATGAATGAATGCAAGCACCCAGGACCTGTACCCTATGCCTTATTCTATCTGGAAGGGGTGAGTGGGCACAGGATATGCAAAAGGAAAAATAGATGAATTCATTCAAAGATCTGATTGTTCCTCAAATGTATATGGAGCTCCCAAAGGAAAAGCTGTACCAGATGGACCTACACTAACAGAGTGTGGTTCTGTATCACCCACTTATATCTTTCTCTGAGAGGGGCAGCCCCTGCATGGAGACAGTAGGCTGATCAGGAGCTGCTTCTGCATGTGTAATTAGTCACGGTGCACCTGTACCTAACTGCATTAACAATTAACACAATTACACACACAATTGTGGAATTGCCCCCACTATTTGAATAATTAGTGAGCTAACAACATGATTTGCAGGTGCAATTGAGCAATTATGTACAGTTCCAAAATGTAATGTGCATATTCAGAGGCTTGGATGAGGCCCATTACTAAATCTTGTTCCGAATGATCAAATTAATTTTATTATTAGAAGGAACAGTATTCAGCAAGAACTATCTAATCCCGATGCACTGTAACATTAGGTACTAGGAAGTAGTTCACCTCCTCACAGTACTCAGGTTTAGGTTTACATCAACACTGGCAGTGCAGCCCCAAAGCCTCTGCTCTGTGAACCTGTACCCTCGCCTTTGCCCCTCCTGCATGCTTCTGGTGTGTCTTTCCTAATCTGTTCTTACCCATTATCCAGACTCACTCCTTATATTTCTTTCTAACTCGAACACATGCATTAGTTAAGGTGTCTGCTAAAAGAAAGAAGGAAATCCAGAAAGGCAGGGGCCGTGACTGGGTGCCACTCACATCCCCATCTAAGTGTAGAGGGCAAAGCCAGGAATCAGCATTTTTTGGCTACGGCAATGACTGGCAAGACTCCTTCTCTGGCATTAAAGAACTTTCATCAACCTACTCTGCATTTTTTCACCTCATAGCCATTACAGTTACCGCTGGCACTAAGGAAGACTCTCAGTAAAGGTTCAAGTTTCTCATGTACACAGTGACAAAACCTAAAAAACTCTAGGATATCTATTCTCCCAATTATAGAAGGTTCATCAGGAAAGGTAGAGGCTCTATTTGCTCAAACCTGGGAGAGAGCCATGGAGTGATATCCACTCAGTTCAAAAGGCCTTAGTTCACTTCTGATTTCACAGGCCTCTGAAGAGAAGCATGCAGTCATAGGCAAGTCTATTTACAGTGTCACAAGTCATTTCTAGACTACAGCTCTCTGAAAGAAACTTGAGGAAAAAAATTCCCAATGGCAATACCTATAACCATTGGAAATTCTCCCAAAGTTCAAGACAGTTATTTATTAAGGAAAAAGCTTTAAAAATATTACATCTTAGATAGTTGTTACTGAACTCCACTATGGGTAATTAAAATATGTATATTGAGTGTCAAAGTTCAGGAGAATGAGAGATTTGACCCTGAAGTATAGCAGTAGGGTCTTTGCCAATACGCAGACTGTGCCCACTTTTCAGCCTACCATTCAACTACTAGGTACTACTGATAGGATTTGAACAATGTTGCTTTGTTGCTCAACTTTTTTTCTGAACGGCAGTTGGCATTACTTTATAGTACAGAGAAATGGTGATTTTATCTATCACCTAACAAACAAAATCCAAAAAGGAAGACATTAAAATAAAAAAGCTTGTTTTGTTTTTCACCATGGATTTATTCTCTAACATAGAAAACCAGAAACCAGAAATGAAAACAGGGCTTTTCTCCAGCTTCTAGTATGTTTGTATGTTTATAAGCATCCACCCTGTTTTCTTATGTTGTGTTTTAGATAATATATATATCAGGAAAATGAATGATGGTAGAATGTGTGCTCTGCACACCACACCATTCTATCAAGAGTCCATATAACTGGAATTTTAGAAAAGCACATTTCAGTACCATGTTTTACAGTTCAGCTACATAAAAAATTACCTAGCTGTTGAAATAGATTTCTTGACCCACGTATAGCTACATTAAATGGTGTAATTCAAAGCAATCTAACTAAATTAACACCAATTAGACAGGGTAAATTAAAGGGCATGTTACTAATAAATTTTATGCTAAACATATTATTTATAATAGGAAGACTAAAATATATAATGACATAAAATATTCTCTTCATCTAAGTTTATTCTAAGCAATATCTAAAAACCTTTAAAATGAAATATATAAAGTAAAATTTCCATTTTCTTGTAGAGAAACATGAAAACACAAATCTGTTTTATTAACAGTAGGTTCTGATTTGTTTTACAATGGTTAGTGTGATTCATTAATGGAAATTTGAAAACATCTCTTCTATAGGGAACCTAGTATCCCAAATTCTAAAAGGCAGAGGGCATGCCCAGTGATGTCCTAGTTTATCCTTGATCCAAGATAAGGCACATTTAATACAGCATTAGAAATAGTGTAAACCTTGATCGTACCTGTATTCCAGGCATTCTCAGTTATGCTGTTTATTAGTTGGATAAACCTTTATGAGAGAAAAAAATGACCATCAAAAGGTATAATCATGTTAAGTCCCTAGAACCCAAATAATAAAGTATGAGGGGGAAGATGATTATTTTCTATGTATGAAAAAAACGATGTGATCAGATTGACGGTCTTGAGAAGACTTATTTCTGGTATATTTAAGCGGAGTGTAAATAAAATTACTTGGATCTTTATAGGACAGAGGTAGAGGGAGTCTTGAGACACACACACATAAAAAGGAAGAGATGCACATGCCAACTCTTTATGTGAAGATAAAGTCAGAGAGTGGAATAATGAGTCCATAAACGAAGAAATGCCAGAAGATGCATAGTGTATAGAACTTACAAATACAATTTGCAAGAAATTTCAAATCATGAGAGACTTTATTTCTCCTGGACAGCTAGTCACTCTTTCTAAGAAATATTTTCTTTGATATTAAATACATCTGATTCTACAGGAGGGGTAAATAACACTCTACAGCTTTTCACTAAGTGATATTCATTTGCATGAATAATGATTCAAAATAAGGATGTGTTGATTGTGCATAATTACAATGAATCAAGCAAAAGAGCTGAACTACACAATCAATAAAAATTCCTCTGCAAGTTTCACCCCAATAAAGCCCACCTCACTCTTGACTACTCTAAATACTCTAAGAGTACATTCCATGATGAAATAGACACTACTGACTTTTATTTTTTCTGCTATGTGGATGAAAAACAAGCACTAACATTGGACAATAGCAATGTTTACAGCCAGTTATTTATGAACTGCAGTCCCTCTATGTCATTCTGGACATGGTAGAACACATCTTTAATCTCAGCATTCAGGAATCAGAGGCAGGAGGATTTTTCAGGTTAAGGTCAGACTGGTTTATATAGTAAGTTATCGGCCAGTCGGGGCTATATAGTGAGACCCTGTCTCAGAAACACAAACACAAAACAAAACAAAACAAACATCAGCATGTTTAAAATATAAATAAGATTGAGGAAAAGATTCTGAAATAATTATATGTATTTTTAAAGCGTTAACAATCAGTATTACAATTGCAGTAACCAAGTTATTTATTCTTGTGGTAAAATATGGATAAATAGTGATATAATAAGGAATGATTTATTACACAAAGTCAGTAAAACAGGAAGGAAGATATGTGTATTGAAACTGATTCTCTTTAAGCACATAAAAATTGTATGGATCAATGTGTTTCCACATTCAATTATTTCCAGACTCTGTGCTTATAGAGGGAATATGTAGTGGATACATACGAGTACCACAGGTTAAGTGTTTAGTTATGATAGCTACTACAGGTGAAGTTCTTGGTAATGTGTATTCTTTATTTTAATTTTGTGAGATTATTATTCTTATTTTCCTTGACTCATACAATAGATTTTGACGAAAAGTTGAAACATAATCTAATAATGTGAAGTGAATTAAAAATAACAGACTATCAGAGCTGGAGAAATGGCTCAGTGATTAAGCCTGAGTACTGCTCTTGTGAAGGACCTGAACCCACAGAGGATGGCTCATTGTGCACTACATTCACATGCACATACCCCACAGACACATATAATTAACAGTAGTAAAAATAAAACTATAAAATAGAAATGGATAAATGTGTCATTTTCGACTAGTAATACTAGCAGATGTCTTTGTAACTACTAGAGATGAACAGATACTCACACAAAGGAAAAAGACAGAAGTGGAATAGATCTATCAAAAGCTCAACCTGACCTACATGAAATGACTTATTAGAGTTGAGGTGTGACACATCTCTCACTTTCTAATCCTTCAAGACATGAACAACATCTAACTCCAATTGCTTGTGACAATCCCAACTTCCTGTGGAAACAGAGGCTTTGTTTCCATGTTTTCTATGTCTTCAGAATGTAGAGCAAATGTACATGACAAATACCCGCAGAAATATGGCTATTACAGTGAGATCTTATTGCCAGAGGTTTTTGTTCCCCCTGGTCCCTGCAACTGTTTAGTCCCAAATAAACACACAGAGGTCTACATTAATTATAAACTGTTTGACCTAGTAGCTCAGGCTTCTTATTAACTAATTCTTACATCTTAACCCATAATTCTTGTCTGTGTTAGCCATGTGTCTTGGTACCTTTCATGAGTGAGGCATTCTCATCTGTGTCCTCTATGTCTAGGTGACAACTGCAGACAGAATCTTTCCTCTTTCCAGGATTCTCCTGTTTTCCTTGTCCTGCTTTTACTTCTTGCCTGGCTGTACCACCTATACTTCTTTCCTGGCTACTGGCCAATCAGCATTTTATTAAACAAGTCTAAAAATCAAATCTTTACAGGGTAAAACCATTGTCCCACAGCACTTCCCCCCCACACTGTTTTTTTTTCAAAACAAGAACTCCGAATCAAATCTCCCTTGTTTAGCTTTCTTCCTAACCATTATCCATACAACTTGTAGCCAGCACTTTAAATAAAGAAAAATATCCATAATCCATTTTTTGGGGAATGCAGGCAGAGTTTTCCAGGCTACTTCCTGCTGATTGGGGGTGCTGATTGTCTTACAGGAACCTAAAGAAAATTTAGAATTATGGTCAAGTCCTGACTAGAAAATTCTATCAGGTTTGATCATCTCAACTAGCAGTCTTGAAACAGTTCTGGATGTAGAACTCAGACATCTGGGCCATACGCTCCTATCAGAGATTTTTCAGGGGTTCTTCCTTGATCAAACTTCATTTTTCTTAATTCAGAATGAATCCATAGCCTCATTTCCTGTGGAAACAAAATCAAAACCTCTTCTCCAAAGTAACATATCTTTTGACTTATATTTACAGTCAAGGCATTTTCAAAATACATATGTTGAATTAATCCAGCAGCATTTATAATCAAATATTTTTAGCAGTCGTTGCTCCTTCCTCAGCATTAAAACAATTCAAAGACAACACAATAACATACAGTATCTAGACTCTCTGTGTATTTTCCCTCTTTACGTGGCTATAAACTCTATTTCTTTTCTTTTTGTTTTTAAATTTTGGCTTTTTGAGACAGGGTTTCTCTGTGTATCTTTGACTGTTTTGCTGTCCTGGAATTCACTGTGTAGACCAGGTTGTCCTTTAACTCACAGAAATGCACCTGCCTCTGCCTTCCAATAAGAAGGGCAGAGTCAGGGACAAGCCATGGAGCCATAGGCTGCCAGAGACAGGCATGCCTAAACTTTGCCGGTAAGCCACTGCCACATGGTAATACACAGATTAATGGAGATGGGTTAAGTTAATATGTAAGAGTTAGGCAATAAGAAGCTAGAGCTAATGGGTCAAGCAGTGATTTAAATAATACAATTTCTGTGTAATTATTTCGGGTCTGTGCTGCTGGGTGACTGGGGAGAAAAAAACAGACCCTTACAATAAGATCTCTCTGCTCTAAGGAATTCAAAAATAAGAGCTGGTTTCATCAAATCATTGACAATGTTTCTTTCTTATTAAGCAACAGCTTTGCATTTCTACAACATCCTCATCATTTCTGTTTGTCATTCTGATTATCTCTCTTCTCTATTTTGCGTATTTCCAAGATGAACCTCATTTACTACTTAGGAGGCTATCCTCTTTCCAGGTGTTTGTGAAGTTGTCCTGGCCTTCCGTTTGGTATTCAGAGGCTGGCTAATAAAAGCTGCAGATAGTCTTCTTTGTAGGGTTATTTTTTTTCTCAAAAAGGTTTGGGAAAATATAACCACAATCTATTGTAAAGTCATAGTAACTTTCATAAGTTACACATTACTATTTTTAAAGAGATTTTTTTCACCTTATAATAAAAGAGATATCTATTTAAAATTAGGAAATATAGATTAAGATTAGATTTAGCAACTTGGTGTGAGGTCATCTAGTCACTAGATTCTAGTGTTTTTACCTATACATATTTTTTTCCACAGTAAAAAATTCGGTATATAAACAGTTACTTTTTAATCAATGGACACACATTTAATTATCATTGTACTCAATTCTACTATCATTTTGTTTTCACAGGATTATAGCTAAGCACTCTTACAGTGTAAAACCACTAAGGCACCTGTTTTCTTAACCCCATTCTACACTAATTATGTGTATTTCCTTATTGCCTTCAATTATCTGGAAATTTCTAATAAAGAAATCAACGTACAGTTTTCATTCAGATGGTGAAAGGATTACACAAAAGGACTTTTGGAATGATCCCTCATTGGAAATTTAAAGAAATCAATTATCCTACTCAAGAATTGTGGAGGACATACAAAAAATAATTGAAAATACAAGAAGCATCTATAATAATCACATGGTGTTTTATGGCACCAGTGTTAAACTCATCAAAAACACCATTCTGCCATTCTTTCCTCTTGGATTCCAAATTTCAAATAAGCAAGCTGCTTTTAGATGTTTCTATTATCCTTTCTTCATGGCTACACACTGTGATGCATAAAGGATGAGGAATCAAAGTTGTCAGTCATCTAAGAATTTTAATTTATCAAACATCATTTCTAAATACATTTCTATTTCATTTCAAAAACAAAACATGAGTGATTTATTTGGTTTAAAGAAGTCAGTGTGGTTCATTAACCTATAACTGTACAAAAACAAGAGTCAATTACATTGCCACTTCAGATATGTGTTGAGATAATTACCCTGAAAAGAAGATGTAAGGGTGCCCATAAAGGCAGTGAAATGTGACCTATTAAATCAGGCTCTAACCTATAATGGGTCAAAAACCCATTTGTAAGGCCAGCAGTCTCCTGTCTACATTCAGTCTTGCATGAATTCTGCAGGTGTCATTTGCAAGTAAACTTTAGATCTGTCCTTTCATTTCAAACTGGAGTCTTGCCTGCTTACTTTCACTCATCCTGGCTGTCTCAGATGCAAAAACATACTTCGAAGAATCAATTTCCTATTTAAAGTAGCTTCCTTTGAAATCTTTCAGCCTAACTGGACATAACATCAGGAAAAGATCAGGCCTATTAAATGAGCAGAGGCAGGTTTTGGGTGTCTTTCCTGTAAGTTCTCCTCTTATTAATATTCTGTAACATTGATTTCCATCTGCAAAAACAATACTTGTTACAAGAAAGCAAATGAATCAATGATCAAATTGAATGAACATTACCTGTTGTGAGAGGAAAACTGTTTACTATTGCCTATAGGGGGATCATAGCCAACTATTTCAAAGACAAGATAGTGGACAGGTCTAAAGGAAGTTTCTGTTCTGAAAATTAGGTGAGGTGGGGGATGCTTCTTACCATTTAGCTGAGTATAGAAATAATAGGTTATCTTGGAAAAAGAGATGGAAAAGTGATGAATGATTGTACTGAAGAAATGTGAGTCTTGTTCTTGTTTGTGGAACCTGAGAAAGCCTTCCACAAAATCATAGCTTTCATTTAAAACTAATATTTGGGGGCTAGGGATGTAGTATAGTGGGAAAGCACTGGTTTGGCACACACGAGGCTTTAGAGTCCATCTCTAGTCCTGTAAAATTTTGATATTTTCTTGGTTCAGAGGACACAAAAAAAACATAGTACTAGGTATACTTTAATTCTGCTTGTTAAGATTCAAAACACCACCCATATATTTAGATAATCCTTAGAAATATTTACAGGAGAACAGACTGTGACTGCACAGAGAGATCTAAGAAATCAGTGATTACCCACACAGTTGGGCATGCCACTCTCTAGTCCCTGGGTACTGGGGCAAAATTCTGGGCCCCTTTCCACATGCCATAGCTTCTCTGGCCAGCCAGAAGGCAAGCTTCCTGCAGGTAGGATGCTCCAACACCCCCACCCCAGCTATCTGACCCTGTAAGCTACAAGTCCCACTCCACCCCAAAATCCTCCTATCCCCATACAACCTCAGAGGAACTCTGAAGCACAGACTGTGACTGTACTGGGTGGACCAAGAAAGCAGACAAAGAGAGTGGGCCAAGAGAGACCTCAGTGGCTCCTTGAGGTACAGACAGCAATAGTACAGAGCAGACTAAGAAGAGATGACAAAGACACAGACAGCAACTGCAAGGATTGGAACAAGAGGCAAAGGCACTGCAGTCAGCAACTGGAGGAAGAGATGAGTAGGCACCAATGCAAGATTTCATTCAACAACCTAAAAAGCAGCATGGTAACACCAGAAACTAGTGGCCATACAACAGGAAGACTTGAACATCTTAACTCAGAAGAAGCAGAATAAAACGATTATAAATGTAACTTTATGAGGATGATGAAGGCCTTTAAAGAGAAAATGAAAAATTCCCTTAAAGAAATGAAGGAAAAGACAAACAAAATCTTGGAAGAAATCAATAAAACTCTTAAAGAAACCCAAGACAAACAAGAAAAAAAAAACAATCAAACAGATGAAGCAAACAGTTCATGACTTGAGAACTAAAATAGAGGCAATAAAAAAACACAAACTGAGGAAATTCTGGAAATAGAAAATCTGGTTAAACAAATGGGAACTACAAAAATAACCAACAGAATACAAGAGATGGAAGAGAATCTCAGGTATTGCAGATACTATAGAGGAAATAGATTCATTGGTCAAAGAAAATGTTAAATCCAACAAATTCTTAGCACAAAACATTCAGGATATCTGGGACACCATGAAATGACCAAACTTAAAAATAATAGGGATAGAAGGAGAACATACCCCAGCTGAAAGACAAAGAAAATATATTCAACAAAATCATAGAAGAAAACATTTCCAACCTAAAGAAGGAAATTCCTATGAAGACACAAGAAGCTTACAGACCACCAAATAGAATACATCAAGAAAAAAAGTCCCCTTGCCATACAATAATCAAAATGGAAAATATACAGAATAAAGAAAGAATATTAAGATCTGCAAAGGAAAAAGGCTAAATAACATACAAAGGCAGACCTATCAGAATAACACCTGACTTCTCAATGAAAACCATGAAAGACAGAAGGTCCTGGTCAGATGTGCTTCAGACAGTAAGATACCACAGATGCAAATCCAAACTACTATAACCAACAAAGCTTTCAATCATCATTAATGGAGAAAACAAGATATTCAATGACAAAACCAAATTTAAACAATACCTGTTCATAAATCCAGGCCTAAAGCTAGGAGGAAAACTCCAACCCAAGGAAGCTAACTGTACCCACAAAAACATAGGCAACAGATAACATCCCACCAGCAAAACCCAAAGAATGGAAACACACAAACACTACCACCAAAAGGCAACAAGAATTAACAATCACTGGTCATTAATATCTCTTAATATCAATGGACTCAATTCACCTATAGAAAGACACAGGATAGATATGAGAAAAGGATCCATCCTTCTGCTGTATACAAGAAACACACCTCAACCTCAAAGACAGATATTACCTCAGAGTAAAGCCTTGAGAAAAGAATTTCCAATCAAATGCACCTAAGAAACAGGCAAGTGATACTAATCGCTAACAAAATAGACTTCAAACTAAAATCAATCAGAGGAGATGGAGAAGGACACTTCATACTCATCACAGGAAGAATCCATCAGGATGAAATCTCAATCCTGAACATCTATGCCCCAAATAGAAGAGTACCCACTTATGTAAAAGAAACATTACTAAAGCTTAAACTGCACATCCAACCCCACACACTAATAGTAGGAGACTTCAACACTCCACTCTCCCCAATGGACAGGTCAGCCAGACAGAAACAAAACAGAGAAATAAAAGAACTAACAGATGCTATGATTCAAATGGACTTAACAGACTTCTATAGAACATTTCATCGAAATATAAAAGAACGTTTCTTCTTCTCTGCACCAAATGGAATCTTCTCTAAACTGACCACATACTTGTAAAGGAAAAAATTATATATATATACCATGTAAAGGAAAAAATTATATATATACCACCCTTTATGCTGAAATGCAGGGCCTTAGAAATAGACAATTCAGGCCCCTTGCTGTAAGGGAGGGGAAGGGAGCCTTTTGTCCTGTGACAGGATGTGAGTCAGGATCAGCTAGGAAGGCAGGAAGAGATAAGAAAAACAGGTAGCACAGCCCCCTCCTTGGTATCCAGGTGGGTCTGGACAACCCCCTCCTTGGTATTTAGGTAAAAGGTCAAGAATGTGCCACTCAGCTTAGCCTTATTTGAACTGACCAATGAAATGAATCCCCGTAACCACGCTTTTTTGCTTCTGTACCCGTGCTTCTGCTCTCCTATAAAAATCCCTCACCCCCAACCTGGGCGCGCGCAAGTCCCCGAGAGACTCTGCTGCCCCGGGTATCTGTGTATCCCCAATAAACCTCTTGCAGTTTGCATCCGGCTGCGTGTTTTCGACTGATCTTTGGGGCGCAGGGGCCTCTCCCGAGGGAAGATGCCCCAGGGGAGTCTTTCATACTCAGTAACAAAGCAAACTTCAACAGACACAAAATAATTATAATAACCACCTGTATCTTATTGGATCACCATGGTTTAAAGTTAGAATTCAACAACAGCACTAATTGCAGAAAGAATACAAATTTATGGAAATTGAACAGGACCCAATGGAATCACCCCTGGGTCAAGGAAGAAATAATAAAAAAAAGAGATGAAAGACTTCTTAGAATTCAATGAAGGTGAAGGCACTACATACCCACACCTAGGGGACACTATGAAAGCAGTACTAAGTGGAAAGTTCATAACACTAAGTACCTACATAAAAAAGTGGAGAAATCTCAGACAGCACACACGAAAGTTCTAGAATAAAAAAGAAGCAAACTTGACCCTGGTGGACTAGACAACAGGAAACAATCAAATTAAGGACTGAAATCAATAAAATACAACAAAGAAAACAATAAAAGAATCAATGAAACAATGATTCATTGGTTCTTTGAAAAAAATCAAGAGAATAGACAAACCCTTGACCAAACTAATTGAAAGGCAAGAGAGAGCATCCAAATTAACAAAATCAGAAATGTGCACATAACAACAGACATGGAGGAAATACAGAGAAACATTCAATCATACTATAAAAACCTGTACTCCACACAATTGGAAAATGTAAAAGAAATAGACAATTTTTTGAATGGGTACCACATACCATAATTTAATCAGGACAAGGTGAACAATTTAAATAGGCCTATAACTTACAAAGAATCAGAAGCAGTCATCAAAAACCTCCCAACCAAGAAAAGAAGGCCAGGACATGATGGGTTTATGATAGAATTCTTCCAGAAATTTAAAGAGGAGCTAATACCTATACTCCCCAAATTGTTCCACATAATAGAAACAGAAGGAACATTGTCAAACTCTTTCTATGAGTCCACAGTTACCCTGATACCAAAACCACATAAAGACTCAACCAGGAAATAGAATTACAGACCAATTTAACTCATGAACATCGATGGAAAAATACTCAACAAAATACTGGCAAATAGAATAAAAAAATCATCTGCCATGATCAAGTTGGCTTTATTCCAGAGATTCAAAGATGGTTGAACATATAAAAATCTATCAATGTAATCCACCATATAAATAAACTGAAAGCAACAAAGTATATGATCATCTCATTAAATGCTCAAAAAGCATTCTACGAAATCCAACATACCCTCATAATAAAGGTCTTGGGGAGATCAGGGATATAAGGAACAAATCTAAGCATAACGAAAGCAATAAACAGCAAGCCAACAGCCAACATCAAATTAAGTGGAGAAAAACTCAAAGTAATTCCACTAAAATCTGGAAGAAGACAAGGCTGTCCACTCTCTCCATATCCTTCAACATAGTTCTTGAAGTTCTAGCTAGAGCAATAAGACAACAAAAGGAGATCAAGGGAATATAAATCAGAAAAGAAGAAGTCAAGCTTTTGCTGTTTGCAGATGATATTCTAGTATGCACAAGTGACCCCAATAATTCTACCAGGAAACTCCTACAGCTGATAATCACCTTCAGTAAAGTGGCAGGATACGAGGTCAACTCAGAAAATACATAACCCTTTTATGTAAAAACAATAAAGAAACTGAGAAAGAAATCAGAGAAACATCACCCTTCACAATAGCCACAAATAACATAATGTATCTTGGGGTAACAATAACCATAGACATAAAAAACTTGTTCAACAAGAACTTTAAGTCTTTGAAGAAAGAAATTGAAGAAAATATCAGAAAATGGAACGATCTCCCATACTCTTAGTTGGTAGGATCAGCACTGAATCTACAGATTCAATGCTATTCTCAAAAAAAAAAAAATCCCAACACAATTATTCACATAGCTTGAAAGAAGAATACTCAATTACAGTATTCTTTTTAATTTTTTTACAGAAAAAATTAAAAACTCAGTATAGCTAAAAATCCTTTACAATAAAGGATCTTCCAGAGGCATCACCATCCCTGGAAGCAAGCTCTATTATCAATGAAAACAGTCAGTTATTAGGATAGAGACAGGTTGATCAATGGTGTCAAATCTAAGATCCTGATATTAATCCATACACCTATAAACACCTGATTTTTGACAAAGAAAATAAAATTTTACAATGGGAAAAGAAAGAACCTTCAACAAATTGAGCTGGCATAATTTGATGTTAACATGTAGAAGAATGAAAAAAGTAGATCAATACCTATCCCCATGCACAGAACTCAAGCTAAAATGGATTAAAGACTCTGAATATAAATCCCACCACACTGAACCTGATAGAAGGGAAAGTGGAAAATAGCCTTCAAAGCATGAGCACAGGAGACCACTTCCTAAATAAAGCTCTAGTAGCACAGACACTGAGAGCAACAAAAAATAAATGGGACCTCTTGAAATTGAGAAGCAATTTCAAGTAGAGCAGAGTCAATAAGCCAAAAAGGCAGTGTGCTGAATGGGAAAACAATCTTCACAAATCCCACATCAGAGGACTCATCTCCAAAATAGAAAGAACTCAAGAAATTAGACATCAAAATACCAAATAATCCAATTTAAAAATTAGGTACAGATATAAACAGAGAATTCTCAACAGAAGAGTCTAAAATGGCTGAAAGACACTTAAGGAAAAGTTCAATATCCTTAACCATCTGTGAAATGCAAATCAAAGTGACTCTGAGAGATCATCTTACACTTTTTAGAATAGCTAAGATCAAAACCATCAGTGATAGCTTATGCTGTAGATGATGCAGAGTAAGGGGAATACTCCTCCATTGCTGGTGATAATGCAAACTTTACAACCACTTTGGAAATCATTATGGTGGTTTTCAGAAAATGGGGAATCAACCTATCTCAGGACTCAGCAATACCTACTACAGGGATATTTATTCAACTATGTTCATAGCAACACGATTTATAATATCCATAACCTGGAAGCTAACTAGATAACCCTCAATTGAAGAATGGATAAAGAAAAAGAGGTATATTTTCACAATGGAGTACTACTCAGTGGTAAAAAACACTGACATCTTGAAAATTGCATGCAAATGGATGAAACTAGAAAAAACCATCCTGAGAAAGTTACCCCAGACCCAGAAAGATGAGCATAATATGTACTCACTCATAAGTGAAAACTAGTTGTAAAACAAAGAATAATGATTTTATGGTCTACAATCCCAGAGTAACTAAGTAACAAGGAGAACCCTAAGAGAAACACACATAGGTGTCCCTGGTAAGGGGAAATAGACAGGATATCCTGAGAAAATCAGGAGCATGGGCATGGGGAAGGCAGAAGGGGAGGAGAATGGGAGAAGGGGAGGGATGGAGAACTAGAGGTACAGGATGTTCGAGATGGGGAGACAAAAAGACTGAGAAGAAGGAAACTGATACCTTGATTGTGGGAGCCATTATGGGGCTAGAAAAAACCTGGCACTTCCCAGGAATCCACAAGGATGTCCCAGCTAAGACCCAAAGCTATAGTGAAGAGGGTGCCCAAACTGGTGGTGCCCTGTATTCAAATTGATGACTATCTTAAATGTCACCAGAGAACCTACATCTAGCAACTGATGGAAGCAGAGGCAGAGATCCACAGCAGAACACTGAACTGAGTTCCCAAAGTCCAGTCGAAGAATGGGAGGAGTGTGAATATGATCAAAGAGGTCAAGACTGTGATGAGGAAACCCACTGAAACAGCTTACCTGAGCCAATAGGAGCTTACCAACTTGGCCCAATAGGAAAACATCTCGCATAGGACTTAACTAGGCCCTCAGAATGTGGGTGGCAGTTGTATGGCTGGGGCAGACTGCAAGGCCAGTGGCAGTGAGACCAGGATTTATACCTACTGATTATTATGGTTTTTTGAAACTCATACTTTTTGGAGGGATACTTTGTTCAGCCTAGATATAGTAGCAGGGCCTTAAAGCAATGTGACTTTCCCTGTGTGAAGAGAGGATGGGGGCTTTGGTGGTGGGGAAGTTAGAGGGAAATGAAAGAGAAAAGAATAAAAATTAAAGGAATAAAGTTTCCTATTATTAAAAAAGAAATATTTATAGGACCTAGCAGATAATGTACTTATTCCCAATGTTTATGTTAGAAAAGTACTATATTGTGGACCTTAAAGGAGAATAAACATCCCCCTAGTGTTTGTGTGAACAGTATAGGTCTGATAAGATATCTATTTCTTTAATTACTTTTTAAATTTAAAGTAATGAAAATTTAAAAGCCAAGATTCCAGAGTCGGCTATGGGAAAAACTTTCAAGAAGGCTCTTTGCATGCAATTTCAGTGTTGCTATGTCAAATATTCTCTTCACAAATACACTTACACTTTATAAACTACAACTTCATCTTAAATCAGAGATATTGTCATAAAGGGGAGACAAGAATATCTCTGCATCTAAATATTTTGCATTTCACAATAAAGACAGAGAAGCTTTCAATATTCAAGTTCTTTACATGTTCCACCAAAGACTTCCCATGTTCTGGGAAACGTTATAGTGTTGTGGGATAGTGAATCATACTGTGAACCCTGAGTTTGCATTTGCATTATTTAAATAAAATTAACCTTGTGTCAGGAGGCTGCTTTAGCAACTAGTTGATGGAAAGTATTCATAGACAACCAGACGGCAACTGAGAGAGATAAAGAGTCACAGGAATCAATAGGGTGGAATCTAGAGTTGTGCAGCATTTTGTGGTTTGATGAAGTGGAATCATCAGGCTTCCATGGACACCAACAATGAGAGAGCATTAGCTAGTTGCTACTCAGCTTCACTGAGTTTCTAGGTTTGCACACTATCCATTGAATTTTGAGTATTATTCATAAATAGAATGATAGAAATTTAGTTTAAGCTACCTTTAGCAGCAGTGACAGGGTCAGTGCCTGCAGAAGCAGAATTCTTGTCAGACTGTAGCCTGGGCAGCCAGGCCATTGCTAGATAAGCAGGCAAGTAACTGTGGAGTTGCAATCACTGGCTGAGATAGCAGTAGATTAAGGTACAGTCACTGTGCTGGGGTTAAGATAGTAAATGGCACCCAACTTGGGGGTTGAGAAAGCTGAAAAAAAACAAACCAAACCAAACAAAATATCGATATAGCTCCTTTTCATAAAAGCTTGAGTTATTGATAAGGATGTTTTGTTCTGTATATTTTGTATTTTGATTATTATGTGAAGGGACTTTGGGGGAGGTCCATCTTATTTGACGTTCTTTAAGCTTCTTGTATCTTCATAGGCATGTCCTTCTTTAGGTTGGGAAAGTTTTATTCCATGATTTTGTGGAATATATTTTCTGTACCTTTGAGCTAGCATTCTTTTTCTTTCCTAATTGTTCTTAGCTTTGGTCTTTTCATGGTGTCCCATATAGATATCTTGGATGTTTCATGTTATGACTGTATTGGCTTTAATGTTTTTTTTTTGACCAGTGAATTTATTTCCTGTATCATATCTTCAACACCTAAGATTCTCTTTTCCATTTCTTGAATTCTGTTGATTATGCTCACATCTGTACTTCCTTTTCATTTACCCAGATTTTTAGTTTCCAGGATTACCTCTGTTTGTGTTCTCCTGATTGCCTCTCTTTCAATTTTTAAGTCTTGAACTCTTTTGTTAACCTGTTTGGTTACTTTTTTTTTGTTTTCTTTGAGAGATTTATTGATTTCTTCCAATATTTGTTTGTCTTTTCCTCCATTTCTTTAAGATGATTTTTCATTTCCTCTTTAAGCATCTCTATCTTCATGAGCCAGACTTTGAATGCTTCCCATGGGAGCACTTACCCATTGGTAGGAGTGTATGGGAGGTGGACTGAAGGGGAGATGAAGGGGGCAGGAGGAGGGGTGTGGGGGAGAACTGTGGTTGGAATGTACAATGAAATTTAAAAACATAGAAAAGAAAATTTAAAAAGATTTTTTTTGTTTTTTTAAATTTAAAATTTCCACCTCCTCCCCACCTCCCTTTTCCCTCCCCCTCCTCCTTCCCCCTCCCTCTCCAGTCCTAAGAGCAGTCAGGGTTCCCTGCCCTATGGGAAGTTCAAGGTCCTCCCTCCTCCATCCAGGTCTGATATTTTTAGGATGGTAATACAAGTCATGATAAAAAGTGGTTAGGCATAAAACTTTGGTCTCACTAAGATAGGTTAGATAATACAGTACTTTCTTCAAATTTGCCAAATACAAATTGACTGAACATTGTGAATGCAACTCTTACTTGATAATTTTTCTTATTATATATAGTTTTACTGTGTTAAAGTTGAAACCTTTATTTAGACAATACCTGATAATTGTTCCTCTTGTATATAGTTTGATTTTGTTACAGTTAAAACCATTCCTTTTTATTTAGACTAAAAGGCAGAAATATTGGGGGATAGTCTATCACACCTTGATCACAAAATTTGCATTTATGTTAATTAAATAAAATTCACCTTGGATCAGGAGGCTGTGTTAGCAACCAGTTGACAGAAAGTAATCATAGAGCACTAGAGGGCATCCAGGAGACATACAGAGACACTGGAAGTAGTACAAGTGGTTTAGAAAGGTACAGCCTTTTATGATTTGGTGAAGTAGAAGCGTGAATCTTCCATGGATGCCAGCAAGGAGAGAGGATTAAGCAGTTGTTACTCAGCCTCTCTGAGATCACAGGTTTTCACCGCAGCCTTTGCATCTCAAGTCTTATTCATAATTAGAATGATGGAGATTTAGTTAAAGTTACTTTCAGCAGCAACAATAGGGCCGGTGCCTGTGGGAGCAAAATTCTCACCAGTATGCAGCATGAGTGTCCTGGTTGAAGCTAGATAATCAGGCTGGTAACTGTGGAGTTGCAGTTGTTGACTGAGATAGCAATAGATTAAGGTACAGTCACTATGCTGAAATTAAAACATCTGAGGCCTTGCCAGACTACAACAATCAATACAATCTTTTCCAATAGATACTTGTTAGCCTTGCAACATCACTAATGATCATATTTAAATGTTTATGAGTTTCTACCCTTTTGTTCATGGGTTTATTATACTGTCTCCATTTGTAATACTCCTATCCCTTGAAATCATATCTCCAAAATCTAGTGTTACAAAATGTAATGGCCACTGAAAGTTCAGTGTCATCTTCTCTTGCTTTTGAAAGTTTTCTTTATAACCCTGGGTGAACTTAACTTGACCCTTAAAGGTCAAAATTATGCCTTCAACTATAGCTCCTTTTTTTTTTTCACAGCTATCATGCTGCATGTAGGTTTTCCTTCCTAATCTGCAAGCCATCTGAAAAGGTAAGTCTACTTTAACATCAGCTGGCATTATCTATGTCTCCTGTGTTATATCCTATTAGTATCCAGTATAATATATTAGGTCATTTTACTGCTGTTGTCACAAAATACTGAATTAAAAAAATAACTTAAGGAAGGCACTGTTTAAAGTTTAAGAGTTCTGGACTCATAGGGGCTCACAGAGTATGAATGTGCAACCAGGGACTGCACGGGACTGCCCTAGGCCTTTTGGAAATATGTTACAGTTTTGCAGCTTGGTCTTCTTGTGGGACTCCTAACCATGGGAGCAGGAGCTGTCTCTGACTTTTTTATTGACTTTTGGAACCCTATTCCTTATCCTGGGTTTTCTTTCCCAGTCTTTGTAGAAGAGGAGGTACTTAGTGTTACTGTAACTTGACATGCCATGTTTTTTTGTTATCCTTGGGATGTCTTTCCCTTTCTGAACAAACAGAAGAGGAGTAGATTGGAGGTGCAGATAGTGGGGGTGAGTGAATGGGAGGAAATAAGAGAAAGAAAACTATAGTTGTGATATGAAATAAATAATAATGAAGGGTTCAGGGTGTCATGGCAGGGAAGTCATGGGAGCAGGAATGTGAGTCTGCTGGTCACATTGCATCTCTTGTAAGGTAACAGAGAGGATGAATGCTAGTGTCCAGCTCACTGTCTTCTGTTTATTCAGATGGTGCTGTCTACATTTAAAGTGGTTTTTTTTTACATCAATTGACTCAACCTAGAAACTTTCTCATAGACATATCCACATGTTTATATTTTAGATGACTCCAGGTGTAGGAGCCCACCATGATAAGCTAAATATGAACAGATCACCCAAAGGAAGTTCTTTATTCCCAACCATTATCACCTGCCAGAGTAAGACTCAGTCATTGATAAATTTAATAGAGTAGTTTACCCTGAAGCAATACCTGGTTGTAGGAAGATTACCAAAGCACCACCCAAGAACAGACCATTCAAATGAAATGCTTAACATTTCAACCACTGTTGATAAGACCATCTGCCAGCGCACAGTCACCAGGACACTCCTAGACAAATGTCAGCCAATCTGGAAACCCCTCACCCCCACCTTTACTACTATTAAAACCCAATTCTAACTGAGCTCGGGGCTTTCCATTTATTCCAATACTTTGAACACAGGGAGAGACCAAGTTTGAAAACTTGCATAAAATAAAGGCTCTTTTACTTTTACCTTGTTTTTCTCCTTGTTGACTTTTGGGAAACTTCACAGATTTGGGTATAACACAGGTTCTGTTAAGTTTCACATAGTACATGTACAAAATAATCACTTGGAAAATGCCTATTTCCATATGATAGATAACAATTATGGGACATTTGAAAATAAGGGGTTCTTTCTTAGGCGATCGGCCACAATTTTGTATCAAGTCAATAAGATAAGATCTGGATTTTAAAACTGTTCAACTGATTATTATGATTATGAAATAGCCATCAAACCATCATTTTCTAGGGGCTTGGTTGTCGTAGATGGCTTTTGGGAAGTGATTATATCACGATAACTCTGCCTTCATGGCTAAATTAATACGTAGAAAGGTATATACATGGTATGATGTCATTATTGGGAGGTGGTAGGAGAATTTGGAGATGGATCCTAGTAGGTTGAAGTAGGCTTATGTGATTGTGTTTTTATTTGGGGTGGGGGAATATACCGTGTTCCTTAATACTGTCTCTGTTTCTTTTTACTTACCAGGAGATAAGCTTCATTTCTTTCCTAAATACCTACTACCATGATGTTCAGCCTTATCTCATCTGTAGCTACCCATGGACTAAAACCTTGGAAACTGACTCAAAGTAAGTTTTTCTCCATTTAAATTATTTCTATAGGGTATTTGTCACAGAAGCAACAATAACAACACAAATTCTAAATTAAAGAGAATAATTTTCTATATGACAATAACAGTTGTGACTTGTTATTAAATACTTCCAAATTTCTACTTGGGACTCCCTTTGATGTTAAGTCAACCAGAGGGAAAAAGGAATCAAGTCTGTGGTAGATGGGTAGGACCAAGTCTTCATTTAAGACTGAAAAGTGGCTTAATATTTCTAACCAAGATATCCAATGACATGTTCAGAGGAAAATAAAGGGCTGTACATTTTAAAATTGTCCAACAGTTTATCAGTAGGCACAAAAAGGACATCACTGTCAGTGCTGCCTATTACTCTGTCACCTTAGTTTCTTCCGTCACAGGCTTGAATCCCTGCTGTTCATGAAAACTACTAAACACTTCTTGCTTGTTGGCAGCCTTCATGCTGCTATAACTGCCCTTTATCTTATGTCTTCAAAATAGTCCCTTCATAGGAAAACTGCACCTAGCCTCTGTAAAGCAAGGCCAATTGTAAAGACTTCCGTATCAAATCTTTTTTAAATAAAAAAATCAAATTTGTCTATTTTGTAATATGATTTTTTATCTATGATTTTTTTCTCCAAGAAGGCACGCTTCCATTCAGTTGAAAGGGATGAGAAGCTGTAGTGAGGGCCAGCTTGTTGGGGTTTCTGTCCCGCCCAGTACCCCAACAAGCCAGCAAGTCCCAAGGAAAATCACACGGAGTCTACATCAGGTTATAAACTGATTGGCTCATTAGGTCAGGCTTCTTGTTAACTCTTATAACTTATGTTACCCCATTATTCTTATCTACGTTAGCCACATGGGCTCAGTACCTTTCTCAGTGTGACAGCTTACATGTTGCCTCTTTGGTGGTCTGGACAGGAGTGGCTGAGAGAGAGCTTCTGCTTCCAGAATACTCCCAGTCTCTTTGCTCCACCCCTACTTCCTGTCTGGCTTTCCCGCCTATACTGCCTGCCTGGCCAATCAGCGTTTTATTAAAATATGATTGACAGAATACAGATAATTCTCCCGCACCAAGAAGCTACCCAGACAACCTGGAGTTCATTCCAATAGGTTGCACAAAAGCTGATCTCCTTGACCTCTCAGGATATCAATGTCTTCCTCTTCAAATGGAAGAGAATATCATCAACTTCAAAGCACTCTAGCAAAAGGAATTAAAAGAGAAATTTTGGGATAAAAAAAGAAATGAAATATATGATTCTTGATATTGATTTTGATTGTCTTGAGTCATCATGGACATCCAAAGCACACATGAGACGTGCTTTTTCACGACAAGTATTATAGTAAAAAAGATGTTTCTGTAACTTTTTGCTACAGCAAACACATTTTGGTCAACAAATCCAAAAAGATGCTTTATAGTCTTGATTTTAATGCTTTAGAAGAGCTTTTTGTTCAACCTAAGTTATTATTCCTTTGAAAGTGAATGGTCCTCTTGACTTATAAATATCTGCTTGTGTGTGTGTACTCATGCTCATTTTGGTCTTGTTTGAAAGAAAAACTCTAAAGATCCTTTGTAAAATTGTCAAAAGCAGCAAAAGTAGTAAACAAGAGGCTTGCAACTCTAAACACATGGATGTGCAGTTAAGGAGCTACAACCTGCATTTAATTAGGTTCTAGTTTGAAGAAGAGGAGATTTGAGATATAATGGCTACAGATATTCAGGAGCCTAGTCCAAGAAATACACATGTGCAGATCTCTGTATTCAGAGTGGTAGATGTTTTAACGACCACAGGAGCAACAGGGAGTCATGATCAACTAACTACCAGGGGTGAGAGTGGGGCTAGGAAGAGGGCTTTGAGGGAATGAGAGAAACCTGTAAAGCAGGGATCAGTTTGTGTAGGCTCTTATGGGCTGAAAGAAAAGTTCACTGGGTCAAAAAAGTAAGCACAATTATTTTAAGCAGAAAAGCATATTAGGGGAGAGGTATGTCCATAGAGAAAGACAATAGTTAGCTTTTCTAATATCAATGGAAATACTTAGAAGTCACATGGTACTTTCAATTCTCATCAAACTGGGACCACAATTTACAGTTCTTTCTATAGAATGGCAGGAATTTTCTGAGTTCCTTTGCAGAAGCTTTAGAAGGATAAAAAAAGGAAATAAAATTGACTTCAATGATATCTGCAAATGTAAAATGCTATATAAGTGTGTAATAATGCTCATTAAAAAGCATTAAATATTCTTCACCCTCATTACATGCTAAGTTGTGAAAATAAAGCTGTTTTACTTCATTAAGAATAACCAACTGAGTCGACAATGTCAATAATCACCCTCTATCAGCATGGCAATAATTTGCTTGTCAGCTCTTTTAAGTTGTTAGTAAATTAGTTTGTTCAGTATGTGATTGCAAGGATATGATGAAATCACAGGTTTTGGAATGTCCCTTCCTTTTAAGACTAGCTTTACATTGTTTAGAGCTTCAAGAATGAATGCCCTACAATGTACTATATTCAGGTAGGAGCAAGTGAGCTTACTGCACCAAATCTCTTTCAATTAAACACTCTCTTCTGTGTCAGAAAACGTCCTTAAATGGCCATATTGATGTCACCTATCACATCACAATCATACTATCTTCCTTGATTAGATTTTTCTTAAAGTCTTTGGATTTAAGGACTGGTAAGCCTTTACAATAATCTTTTTATAAACTCAATATAAGACTTTATTAAAGATTCATATTTGTCATGATTTCAGAATTTAAATATCTTTAAAATACACATTTTTTGGTTCTATAACTTGAGATATCTGTCTTGTTCCTAATGTCATAACTGAAATAAACCATGTTAGCAAATAGGGAAAACAACATAATTATTTAAATTTTATACATATATAACATATAAATTAATATGTAACAGTTATGTCCAATTAGCAAAAACTTTCAAAACTAATGTGAAAACATAAAATCAGTTATAAATCTACTTGTATGTGTCATAAGCATTTTTATAAATTGTTTTTTCTTCTGTAAATCTTTTCTGTTTTAATTTATTAGAAACAATATCTTTTCTCATTTTACATGCCAAACCCAATTCCCACTCCTTCCCCTCCTCCTGCTTCTTCCATCTTTCCCCATACCCCCACCCCACCTCCATTCACTCCTCAGAGAGGGTAAGTCTTCTCATGGGAAGCCAACAAATCTAGCACATTGCTTTGAGGTAGGACCAAGTCCCTCCCCACTATATCTAGGGTGGTCAAGGTTTTCTTCCAGAGGGAATAGTTTCCAAAAAGCCAGAACAAGCAGTAAGAATAAATCCTGGTCCCACTGTCAGTGGCTCCACAGTCTGCCCTAGTCATACAACTGTTACCCACATTTAGAGGGCACAGTTTGGTCCTATGCTGGTTTTTTCCCTATTTGAACAGAGTTGGTAGGTTTCTATAGATGAGGTAACCTGTTTCAATTGGGTATTCCCATCATGGTTTTGACATCTTTGCTTGTTATTCTCACTCCTCCCTCTCTTCGACTGAACTTTGGGAGTGCAGCCCAATGCTCAACTGTGGTTCTCTGAATCTGCTTCCATCAGCTGCTGGTTGTAGGTTCTATGGATGTTTAAAATAGTCATCAATCTGACTACAAGGCTACCTGACTTCAATCTGACTTCAGGTACCATCTTCACTATTGCTTACGGTCTTAGCTGGAGTCATCCTTGTGGATTCCTGGGAATTTCTTTAGTGCCAGATATTTTGCTAGCTCCATAATGGCTCCCACAGTCAAATTTCTTTGTCCTCCCCCCATTTTGAGTATCCTGTACTCAAAATGTTCTCCATCTCTCCCCGTCTGCCTTCCCTACTCTCCCCACACACATGCTACCAATTTTGTCAGGATATCCTGTCTATTTCCCCTTACCATGGAATCTATGTATGTTTCTCTTAAAGTTCTCCTTGGTACTTAGTAATTCTGGGATTGTGGACTATAGGTTCCTTATCTTTTGCTTTACAGCTAATATTCACCTATGAGTGGGTACATATCATGCTCATCTTTCTGGGTCTGGGTAACCTCACTCAGGATGTTTTTTTTTTTCTCGTTCCATCCATTTGCATGCAATTTTCAAGATGTCATTGTTTTTTTTTTTTTTTTTTTTTACCGCTGAGTAGTACTCCATTGTGAAAATGTACCCCTTTTTCTTTATCAGTCCTTCAGTTGAGGGTCATCTAGTTTGTTTCCAGGTTCTGGATATTACAAATCATGCTGCTATGAACATAGTTGAACAAATGTCTTTACAATATGGTTGAGCATCCTTTGGGCATATGTTCAAGAGTGGTATTACTGGGTCTTGCAAGAGGTTGATTCCCAATTGTCTGAGAAACTGCTATATTGATTTCCAGAGTGGTTATACAAGTTTGAATTCCCACCAGCAATGGGGGAGTGTTCCCCTTACTCTGCATCCTCTCCAGCACAAGCTATCACTGGAGGTTTTGATCTTAGTCATTCTGACAGGTGTAAAATGGTCTCTCAGAGTCATTTTGACTTGTATTACCTTGATGGCTAAGGATGTTGAACATTTCTTTAAGTGTCTTTCAGCTATTTTACATTCTTTGGTTGATATCTGTACTCTGTTTATATCTGTACCGAATTTTTAAATTGGATTATTCGATATTTTGATATTTAATTTCTTGAGTTCTTTATGTATTTTGGAGATCTGGTGTGGGAAGTTCTTCTTTATATGTGTTGCTTTTATTGGTTAATGAATAAAGAAATTGTCTTGGGCCTATGCAGGGCAGAATAGAGGTAGGTGGAGAAAACTAAAGTGAATGCTGGGAGAAAGAATGCAGAGTCAGGGATGTGCCATGGAGCTACCAGAGGAGAAAGATACAAGCCGTCAGTAGGAACCTCATGATAAAGTATAAAATAATAGGAATGGGTTAACCAAAGATAAAAGAGCTAGGTAACAATATGCTTAAGTGATTGACTAAGCAGTGATTTAAATAATATAGTTTTTGAGTGATTACTTTGGGAGTCTGAATGGCTGGGAAACAAACAATAGGCCTCCTACAACAGAGATCAGTCCTCTATCTGATGTTGGGATGGTGAAGATATTTTCCCATTCAGTATGCTGCCTTTTTGTCTTGCTGACTGTGTCCTTTGCTTTACAGAAGCTTCTCAATTTTATCAGGTCCCATTTATTTATTGTTTATTATTATTTATTATTATTCTCAGTGTCTGTGCTACTGGGGCTTTATTTAGGAGGTGGTCTCCTGTTCCCATCCAGTGAAGGCTACTTCACACTTTCTCTTCAATCAAGTTCAGTGTGGTTGGATTTATATTGAGTCCTTTAGTCCATTTTAACCTGAGTTTTGTACATGGAGATAGGTATGGACCTATTTTCATTCTTCTACATGTTGACATCCATTTATGCCAGCACTATTTGTTGAAGATGCTTTCTTTTTTCCGTTGTATAATTTTAACTTCTTTGACAAAATCAGGTGTTTGTAGGTGCTTGAATTAATATCTGAGTCTTTGATTCAATACCGTTGGTCCACCTGTCTGTTTTTATACCAATAACAGGCTGTTTTAATTACTGTAGCTTGATAATAGAGCTTACTTCCAGGGTTGGTGAAGTCTCCAAAAGTTCCTTTATTGTATTGGATTGTTTTGGCTATCCTGTATTTTGTTGTTGTTGCTTTTGTTTTTTCTTCTGAAATTGAGTATTCTTCTTTCAATGTCTGTGAAAAATTGTGTTTTAATTTTGATGGGGATTGCATTGAATCCATAGATTGCTTTTGATAGGATTGCCATTTTTATTATGTTTATTCTACCAACAAAGAGTATGGGATATTTTTCCATTTTCTGATATCTTCTTCAATTTCTTTCTTTGAAGGCTTAAAGTTCTTATTGAACAGGTCTTTTATGTCTATGGTTAGTGTTACCTCAAGATATTTTATGTTATTTGTGGCTATTGTGAAGGGTGATGTTTCTTTGATTTCTTTCTTAGCTTCTTTATCATTGGTATATAGGAGGGTTATGACTTTTCTGAATTGACCTTGTATCCTGCCACATTACTGAAGGTGTTTATCAGTTGTAGGAGTTCTTTGGTAGAATTTTTGGGGTCACTTATGTATACTAGAATATCATCTGCAAACAGCAAAAGTTTGATTTCTTCCTTTCCAATTTGTATCCCCTTGTTCTACTTTTGTTGTCATATTGCTCTAGCTAGAACTTCAAGAACTATGTTGAAAGATATGGAGAGAGTGGACAGCCTTGCCTTCTTCCTGATTTTAGTGGAATCACTTTGAGTTTCTCTCCACTTAATTTGATGTTGGCTGTCAGCTTGCTGTATATTGCTTTTATTATACTTAGATATGTTCCTTGTATTCCTGATCTCCCCAAGACCTTTATCATTTAGATGTGTTGGATTTTGTAGAATGCTTTTTGAGCATCTAATGAGATGATCATATGGTTTTCTTTCAGTTTATTTATATGATGAATTATGTTGATAGATTTTCATATGTTCAACCATCCCTGCATCTCTGGAATAAAGCTGACTTTTTTGATCATGGTGGATGATTTTTTAAATGTGTTCTTGGATTCTATTTGCCAGTATTTTATTGAGTATTTTTGCATCAATGTTTATGAGTGACATTGGCCTGTAATTCTATTTCTTGGTTGAGTCTTTGTGTGGTTTTGGTATCAGAGTAACTGTAGCCTCATTAAAATGGTGCTCAAAAGTATCAAAAGATGAACTGAAGTGCAAATTCACCTTAAAATGTGGGTAACAGAATCTTCCTTGGTCCTTCATATTCTGTTTTATACCATTATTACACTTGACTGGTCTTGGTCTACAGATAAAGACCAGTGACAAGATGAAATATCATTATATTTTAAAGACATTGATATTAAAAATCTCATCTTAATTTAACTCCTTTGATAGTTTTGAGCACTGTGAAATTTTGAGAGAATTGTAGGCCAAAAAAATAGATCACAATGATCAGGATCATATAATGAGAGATGCCTGAGACACCAGCATTTTAAATAATCTTTGATCAATCAGAATCTCCCTTGGATAGGACAGAATTCCATAATTTCACTTAGCCATCACATACACCAATTTATTGATCCCCATAGTATTCGGTGCTATCCTAGACAGAAATCATGCATGCAATGTGATCAAGATGCATGTTCATACAAAGGAAACTCTTTACTCACAATCAGGAAATAAGCTTTGAAATGAATTTCTATTGCTTAGTCGAGACCATGTCTCTTTTCAGAAATTCATGTATTTCCAACAAAGATGACATTAGGAGTTTCACAATTAACAATAATGTGCTGCATTATATGGTGGAATCAACTTATTGGAAATGAAGGAATTTGACCTATAGAGTTTCTGAAGATTCATGAAAAGAACTTAACCAATTGCTGATAATGATGAAATTAGAAGCCCCACCTATAAAGAAACAAAGGTCAAAGCCAAACAAAGAAAGTGAGAGAGAGAGAGCGAGAGAGAGAGAGAGAGAGAAGGAAACCAAGAAAAACAAAGAATAGAGCAGTGAATTACCTATTACAAAGTAATGACTTCCAAAGCCCTAATAAAATCCCAGATTGCTGACCAACAAATCATGCTGCGTCTCTTAACTGCCAAGATCATTGAAAATGTCAAGCAGTTGAAGAGATTGATTCCAGTGCGGAAGTTAGGAAGAAATATTTCATAAGGATCTATAAACAGGAAGCAAAATTTCCCTTTGAGTAAAACCACTCAGAAGTAGTAAATTTGAGTTCCAAGGTAAAACAGTACAGTGTTCCGAAATCCTTTTGACATCTGCGTGCACGAAATTGTTATCAACAACCTTTGGCACGCTGACTGAAGAACTGGATCCCATGTCTCCAGAGTTTTCAGAAGGAAATGGATGGTATATTTTAAAAATAAAATCAGATTTGGAAAAAAAATAGACTCAAAAACAATTCAACAGAATTACAGTTAGTTACTGAAAAAAGAAATTAACACCCATTACCCTACTAATACAACTCAAGTTGTACCTTGTTTCTAAGGACATTAACTACTGGGACCTTGAACAAACAGACAAACAAATTTGTATGTCCATTATTTAATTATTTAAGCAATGTATTTTATGGCAAAACCCAGAATTCATCAGAAGTCATATATTTAATGCTAATTCTAATTAGAACAAGCATTGCATTTTATATCCTTTCTAATTACACATGAGAAAAGTCAGCATAAGTGTCCTTCCTTATCATAATTATCTATTTCTAATTTCAATTTTGGCCATGACTTTGCACTCAGTGATGTAAATGTAACTGTTCCTGTCAGATGAAGATTTATTTGATTTACGCTTTCTTTGTTCTAATTATATATTCTATTTCTGCTCACTATGCAAGTTTCCTTCTAAACCATATCTGTATTTTATCACAACAATGGAAAATTTCTTTGGTATTTAAAAGATCCTCCCTTCAAAAAAATCCTATTTCTTTTTGGCACCATTATGACAACTCTCATTAAGCCTATGCCAATGGATTTCTCAGCTGACTAGTCTACAGATTAATGTAATTATTGTTTGAATATTAAAACAAACTTCTCTCCGATGAAATCTCTATAAGTCATAGCTCTAAGTACTCTCTTTGCTCCCAGGAAAACTTCATCATTGTTAGTTCATTTCTTGAATAAATTCCATGATTTTATATGAGTTTTTCCATATATTTGCACTGGATATAACAATATATATCAATAATTTTCAACCAATTATTACCTTTAAATATCAAATAATAGTTTATGATGATAAAAATTAGTAATCAGACAAAAATATGATACAACTAAATATCTTAGTTATTGTCACAAGTATAACTGTGCATAATCCTATCCAGTCAATTGCTTCTGATGTCAGAGCAAACTCATGAAGTATTATGAAGACATAAAGTTCATTTTATCCATAAGTAAGCAGAGCCAAAAACAGTGTTTTTATGTGTAAAACTATGGTTGTTTCACATGTTTATCCTAAGGTCACAGATAGATAACATAGGAAAATTTCAGTGCAGACAAGTAACACTGAAGTTGTCTCTTGGTCAACAGTGTTTCACAGCTATAGTTCTGATATTCAAAGTCAGATTGACTGCCACAGGAATATTATCAATCCAACCAATTTATGTGTTCTAAATAAATAGCTTGATATCTTGAGATAAGCTGTATAAAGTATTTTTCATGCCAACTGACTATTCAACATACTCTTAGGATATTTTGAAAGTGTTCAAGTAGATGAAAGAGCATTTCACCCTTTTACACATAGAACATTTCTTATTTAGTCTTAGTGACTTAGCTTTTTCTTAATAAAGCGTGTCCACTCACTGTCTCCTAACACATTGAGTCTGTACAGGTTTGAGCATGAAATTGACAGTACATCTCTTTTCAAAGTCCATTTTCCTATAGATATTTGACAATGCCTGAAGGACAACATTTTTTCCCCCTGAGAAGTCACTGAGCGAGACACTGATGGAAAGTGGAAATTTTGTGATTTCTGTCAGACTATGATATATTTACTTCTTGTGCTGCTTTATGTAATCAGGTTGGACAGGCAGGCATCAGAGCCCTTTGAGAGGAGGCCTGTAGAAATGTGCACACTAGCTTTATTCAGTCCTGTTTCACAGGCTTCAAGGGGTGTGTGACTGTTTTCACTGAATCCTAACTCTTGTTTCTTCTATAGCTTATCTATTAAACCTGGCATAATAGATATTAGCTTGGGGGTGAATTCTTCCAATCTGATGAAAATCCAACTATGGCAGGGATATTGGAACAAGAAATGAACAAACGGCTCTGTTTTGATATATTGTTTTTTAACTTAAAAGATTGTTTGTTATTACAAAATCAGTAAAAGTAGCTGTGGGGCATATATATTTGTTAGAAAAATGAATAAGCTCTCTCAGGTGAATTTTCAATTTTCTAACCTGTCTAACTGTGGCTCAAAGCAAAAGGATCAGAAAAGCATATTTAATACATATCAGGAACTTTGCAACTGCCATTAGTCAGTGACTTCAAAGTTTCTTTTCTAGCATGTCCAATAAGTTGACAAAATTAGTGAATTCATTTGGCCCAGAAATGATTTTCTTTAATCCTTGACTGAATGCGGCTGAAGTTTCACAGACATAGTTCAGGCAGGCATTCTCATAATCACAGTATGCTGCTGAAGTGAAGTGAGACACACAATTGATTCTGTTGAAGCTATTTGCATCTACTTATGATGGAGATAGAGAGATCAGGAGCATTTCTATTCACAAAACAATCCCTAGGACAACATAATGATCCTTCTAACTTCAACATAGAAGAAAAGTGCCCTCATCCCACTTTTATTGCTGTGATTTGGATCAACACTGTCCTCTTAAAGTGCATTTTGTGGTCACAATAGAGTGACTTGAGAGAACTATGTCAGCAAATATCCCATTATGAAATGTTTTACTTCTTTGGAATACTTCGGACATCCATGGTTGAGCTAAATTTCCATACCACAGTAAAAATACTTGAACTTACTTCACAATTTTCTTGGAGTTTTGCTAGTCAAATTAATTTTTTAAGTTGGAAAAAATACACATATTTTTTAGAACCAATAATATGAATAGTTAAGCACAGAGCAAGAACTTTCTTAAAGCTGAGTAGTTTATGATTTTGTAAACATTTTTCAAGGGCCATTCCAAACTAAACATATGACTTCTTCATGGTAATGTAGTTTGTCATTATCAAGGCCTCTTTCAAATTCCAAACCCAATGCTATCTGATAGAGAACGGAAATATTTTGTAACAAATATTTCAAAACGACATTTAAACTTTCAAAAAAGCAAAGCTTCAAAAGTCATACTCCTCAGTGCTGCCATGATGTTTGAATGTTGGCTGAAATTTCTTAATTTCCACACTGACCAAGAATCTATATGTAGTAAGAAGGATCTAAATGTAGTAAGGAGGTATTCAAGAGTTATATATTTGTCATTCATTCATTATGCATATGTATTTCCTATTCAAGTTTGGTCACCATCTGAAGTATATCTTACTATCATATGTAAGACCTGTATGAACCCTCTGAATACTCTGTGTCACATAAATATACCCATCCTCAGAGTGAGGAAGGTTTCCTTAAAAAACACGATCCATTTCTTTTATTTTTTAAATTCCAAACCATAATTTTGGTTAACATACTTGTGTGAGTTTCTCTATTATTCAGACATGATGGATTAAGACTCAGACTTTTTACCATTGAAGTATCAAGGAAATAAGTTAATTCACAAACTGTCCTTTTTGTTTCAAACAAATCATTATTTGCTAATTACAGGGGATACTAATAACCATTATTAGATGAAACATTCTTATATTGAATTCAGAATTTTCATACTTCATCAGTAAAAAGGACAGGAAATTTAGCTGTTGTATATGAGATCATTAACACAGCTCACCGCATCAATTTATTAGCTGCTCTGATGCCAACTTTAGCCAGTTCCCTTCTTCAACCAAGACAGCTGACTGAAGGTTAGCTCATATACAGCACAGCTAACTTTCTGTGATAAGCACAAAATTACAAATAATCTCAACTAACACTTCATTCAGCATTATTATGCCCATTTTACAGATAATGAAAATTAGGATAGTATAGAGAAACCTTGTCTTGAAAAACAAACAAAAAAATCTTTCACAAGTGCAATGATACACTGCCTGGGTATAATAAAGTCAGGCCATTATATTATAAAGTCTGTTTTATTCCAATTATATATCCTATATTACTCCTCAGTAATAGATGACTTTACCCTATCAAAGTCAAGCTTATCTATCAAGCTTATAAGAAAACAGTAACTGTAAATACTAAAACTGTCTATTTGGGCTCACTGATTTTCCTTAAGACCGAATGGCACAGATAGTCAACTGCATATTTCTTTCAGGAATGGATTTGAGTGCTGCAAGTGAAGTAGAGGAAACATTGTATGTGATAGCTTAGTAGACAGAAGTAAGGGTAGATAGTCAAACATGTAGATGCTCAATAATTCCTTGTGTGATAATTTCATTGATATTTAGATAATCCAGTGATATTAGACAATCCAATATATGTCTTGTACTAGTTAGTTTTGACAATTTGCCATAGCATCTGAAAAGAAAGCCTCAACTGAGAAATTGCCTAGGTCATATTCTCCTATGTACCTGTCTGTGAAAGCTTGCTAAGTGTTAATTGACAAGTAAAGGCACTGTCTACTATGACTAACAGCAGTCCTTGTACAGGTGGGCCTATGGTTATATATGAAAGCTAGCTAACCATGAGCCTACAAATAAGTCAGCAAGCAGAATTCTGCCCCCAGATTCATGTCTTGACTTCCTTCTTCAATGGAGGATCTTAACATAGAAGTGCAAGCCATGTAAACCCTTTCCTCCCCAAGTTGCACTTGGTCACAATGTTTTATCATAGCAGAAGAGAGTAGACTACAACTTGCCACTGTCTGGGAACTGTAATGTATGATCTCATCTAAGAGAACTTGGACATATTCAACAGCATTTTTAAGGGGGAAGGGGTGATTTGGAACATACAGGTAAGTATCTGACAATACATGATTCCAACTAAGTACAGAACCTATATCCCTGCCCCCATATTTGTGATTTAGGGTAACCTGAGAAGGGATTACTCTAATATTTTGTTGAGAGGAAAAAACACAAGGTGATCCAGAAATAGGTGGCCAGAGTTAAAGCTCTGATTAAGAAATGCTGAAAAAAATTGATTTTCTGAATTGAATATCTTAATTAAGCACAAACACTCAACTGTATAAATGTCACAGGGATTTTAAAACATAAGCTGATAAAAGTAATTTCAATCATCGTCAAGATAGGGTTGATCTGTAAGAAGGAAAGAACTGAATGGATTGAGGAGTTGTTTGTTTCAGTGTAGGCAAGTCTTATACTAATATGGTAAGCAAAATAGAAAGGAAGCTCCCGACAATATTTCATTTATTTATCACCGAAACCCACTAAACCACTGGAAAAGCAATCATTTTCTCAACTAATATAAAAAGTGTCTTCTATGAGAACAGAATTCCAACAGGCATGTTCATGTACTTATTCAATTTGTCCATAGGTCACACAGTGATATTCTAAATTCTGTCTTTTGAAGAATTTATTTTAGACTGAGAGATACAAAACTCAGAAAAGAAAGAACATTACGTTTCTCTGAACTTACAGTGCCAAGTAAAGGTATCCAGGTAGGTATTGTTGAATATATGATTATATATATATTTGTGCAATTCTAAATCCCAAGGCATGATTTTGATGGTTTTTGTTAAGTAGAAAAAATTAAAAACAATTCATGTATTCTAGAAAAATACTTATAGATATGTAGAAGTGTAAATCAATGACTTGGAGTTCCTTAGAATTGTAGCAAACCAACTGAAATATAGATAATTAAATGTTTAATTGATGGCAATTAAGAATAGAAAAACTGTTATTTAGCATGACTACTTTTGTGTATTATATATTCTATACATCTTAAAAGAATTATTATATAACTGATATGTACCAGACATTATTTTCTCATAAAGGGATTGAGAATATAGCATTACCAGTTTTGTTGATTTTGGAAGCTTATACTTGTGCGTTCTCCTTTTCTGGTTTATTCTTTTTTTTTCTTTTTTTTCTACCCTAATTAATAGTGCCATTGCCCTATCATAAAGGATGAGGCCACTGCGTACACACATGCTTGATATCACCCACAAACTCAGACTGTATGTCTGCCTGTTCACCTGCCTCTGTGAACCTTGTGAGAGTGCCTGGTACTTGCTTAAATTAGAGTTATGGATGGCTGCCAGCTGTTTCTTGACTGCTGTGAGGATGGTGGAACAGGAACTCACCAAAGACAAAGACAGGCTAGACAGGAGTTTTTGGTAGAAAACTGAACTGAGTAGAAACCGTTTTAGTGTTTTCAGAGTTATGTTTGAGGAACCTTCTACTTAAATGAAACAAAACCAAATCCTTTAAACATCCAGGCGTCCTCTTTGGGCAATGAATGGATGATGGAAAAGAGAAAAAGATAAGAGGCTTTCAGTTGTTCCAAAATCTTCAGGGGCAAAACTTCCCCTCATAGGGTGTACTGGAGAATAGCAAGTGTTCACTGGGCATCTGTGTGTCCATCCCTGCTGCAGTGTTTCAAGTTTTTCTCAGGAGATTGATTGGTGTCATCCATAAGATTTTCATCTTTTGACTCTTAGGACAGAGAGGGCCAAAGGAAACAAGCTCCACTGGGAGCAGAAGCCGGGAGCAAATCCAGCCCTGGGAGCCAACCCAGTCCTGGGACACTGGCAGACAAGGATTGAGCCAACAACCTGACTCAGAGTCTGCAACCTCCACCAGAACCTGAGTGGGACTGAGCCAGTTACCTAAGATACAGATAAAACAAGCTCCACCAGGAGCAGAAGCCAGGAGCAATCCCAGTCCCAGGACATGGACGGATTAGGACTGAGCCAGCAACCAGAACCAGAGTCAGCGATCGCCACCACAACAGGTCCAACTACAACCCAGGGACTTCTGAAGGAAGAGATCCAGACCAAGATTTACAGAAACAGATCAAAACCAGGAGCCTAGGCCAAAGTAGGCCCAAGACAGCAAACTCCAAGGGAGCAGACCAAAGCACAGGAGCACTGAGCTGCCTCCTGGGACAGGAATAACCAACGGGGTAACTAGAACTGGGACACTGACTGTACCATGAGGAAAACCATCTTAGCTTTGGATTCACCAGCACCTAGAAGATTAATCAATAGAATCTCAGACAGCCCCAACCACACCTACTAGAGGAAAAGATGAGGAGAAAAGATAAGATCACATGCTACACCACAAAGAGTCAGAACTTACTACATGATAAAACCTTGATCCAAGGCAATCTACTTCCACATATCTCATTGTACCATTATATACAAAAGAAGATTACATAAATATAAGGAGATTGCAGTCTGAATTTTGAAAGTCTTATGTAGACATACGCCATAGGATCTGCATTATTTAGGCAGATGGAGTTGAAAAGTTGTTAGGAGGCTGAATGACAGACCAGGTAGCATGACTTCTACTGAATGTGGAGATAAACGAATGAAATTAGACATCATGATCATGTCATGTCATCTGTTAGGATTTATGTTAAACTTTTCAATTAAGGACATTTGCTGACATCTCAACATCAACTTATCTTGTCAGAATCAGTGATGAATATTGCCCTGTGCTACTCAGTAAAGTGCAGACTATTTATAAAAACTGTAAGAAATCAAGACAAAGGCAACATAATATCCTCTCAAAAGATGTTATATTGGTGTTTTGCCACTCCCCTATAAAATCAGGAACTACGACATGAAAAATGTGTCAGAATAAGCTTAATGAGATAAATGAAGATGCATCAAAGCATGTAAGACAAGATTTATGTTTTAAAAAATCAACTGGGCTATATTATCTGTTACATAGTAGTCCATTTGGATTATAGCTTCTAAAGATTCGTGTGCGTGTGTGTGTATGTACATATACATTTAAAATTTACTGCACAGTATATAATTTTCTCAGTAAAACCACAAACTTAAAAAAATAGCCACAGAAATATCAGAGCAGTTACAAGCACAGATACTTCAGGAGAATTGAAACTCAACAATACCCAGAGGCAGCTACTTTTGTAAAACAAGAAGTAAGGAGAACCTTTCATTGATTTTATATAAAAAAATTTCAACAACTTATGCATACTATAAAAATGTGGGGTTAGGTGTTTCTGGTATGACTTCATTTCATTTAATCCTATTTTCTTTCCCATAGCCAAACAGCAACATCATCACATCCTGCAAAGATCTTATATAGAGCTTACAAAGCAGTAAACTCTACAAGTAACTGCTCACATCCAGTCTACCTTGACCTCAGCATCCATGCACAGGGGGATGGTGTGTCTCAGGAATGAGGGAGGATAAACAGTAATGTGACTTTGTGAGGGATTTAATATTGCTAAGATGGCATTTTAAGGAATGTGATTGATGTCTAAAACTGCTTCTAGTCAATAAAGGAATCATTGTGAAGTTCCTGGAAGAATGTCAAATAGTGGACTTAAGAAGACAATTAAAACAGTATAATGTCAAAGCTATAATTAGAAACATATCCTTGCAAGTAATATATATTTTTCAATGCACTTTAAGGAAATCATGAGTTTCTGCCAACATTCATTAGGATCTTGACCAGATAACATTACCATATTGAAGATATGGTATTATCTTCCACAAAGGCTATTTTTTTTAAAAAAACCCAATGCCTCAAAAAAGATATGTTCTTACATCACTATTTAGATTATCACCTAGAATAATTAAACGAGGGATGTGCTGTGACAATATTAATACAACCATGGCATTCTTTTACTTGAAATCCAATTTTTAAAATTGGGATGCTATGTAAGAATACAAATATATGTGCAAAATACATAGTTGGACCATTAACATGTTGTTTGGTTCCCCAGTGATTTGGCTAATATGCTCCTTTTCCATCCCATCTTCATTTTTTCTCTTCTGTTCTTGCTATAAGCATTGAGAGAGTAAATGGAAACTCTAACAACAAGAATTAACAATCACAGAATAATTGGTTTGCTCTGTTGTCAGAAGGAGTTATGACCAATAATTAGAAAAGGAGGAGTATGATATTTCTGACAGTGGAAACAGCACACATGCTACAGCTGAAATGCTTGCATGCAGATTTATATGTAAAAAAATCCTGATATCAGAGGTAATGGTCACAGGAAGAGGGGCCATTAGAAGGTGATCATTATATCATGAGAGCAGAGACTCTGTGGATGGGCCTACTGATGATAGAAAACACCCTAGAAAGCTGCCTTGTCTCTTCTGTTATGCAAGAAAACAGTGAGAAGACTCCAATTTTGAGTAAGGATGGTCGCACTTACCACACATCAAGTCTCCACACACTACAAATTGGATGTTCCAGTCTCCTAACCTGTTGGAACTGCTATAAACGACCTTTAACAATATGTTGTTATAGTAGCTTAACTACACTAAGCTAATTTGCATAGATATTGAACAGCCTGTGTCAGTAGAAGCAAACAATTAGATTATTTAGGAAGCACCCCAAAGACCTAGTTAAGGAAATATGAGGTATTTCTTTACCCCATTAAAATCTTTAAATTACATTTATTGGTGTGTGTGTGTGTATGTGTGTGTGTGTGTGTGTGTGTGTGTGTGCATGCACATGCAGATTAGAGTGCAGCTCACAGGACTGGTCCCTCTTTTCACTATGCAGATTTCTGAAATCAAAATCAAGGTGTCAAACTGAGTGGGAAGTACCTACAATTACTTGAGCCATTTTGCCAGCATACTACTACTTTTGTTTTTGTTTTTTGAGACAAGGTTTCTTTTTCTTTGTGTAAAGTAGTTCTGGAATTACCTCTGTAGACAAGGTTGGCCTTGAACTCACAGAAGCTGGCCTGTGTCTGCCTTCTGAGTGCTGGGACTAAAGGCATGTACCATGACCATCCAGCCTATAGTAACTTTTTAAAGCACCTTAAATTTGGTCACCCCAGATAAGATGGGTCCTATAAGCAAAAAATTCCCAAACCTACCAGCACACAGATGATACTCAAGGTAGTTCTCCCAAGAACACAATTTCTATCAAGGACTATTCAGTATATCTTATGCTTAATGCACTTTTGACTTTGGGAATGCCATCCTAGTCTCAAGTTCTTTGCCATGATCAACAAGATGTCATAAAATTGTTCAGAATTAATTTATATGACCAGCTAATCCCAATCTGCTCTAAATTAGCCTAGAATTATGAATAGAACACATACATATGTACATTTGGGCATACATTCACACATACACACACTCACTCACTCACTTACACACACATACCAGAATAAAGCTATTGAACTTGATAGATAATTTTAAATTCCATTTTCCCTGCCCACAGCAACCCACACCCCACATCATGAACTAGCCAGAAAAGTGGTTAAATCAAGTCAGTAACCTCACCTCAGTGTTGGCATGACTAACACTTCCCTAGGGATACTGGCTCCTTCCATGAAATGTTACATAATATAGGCAAGGAATTATGCTGTACTGCAAACACTGGTTTCTATATGTGCTTTTAGAGGTATTTTTTATAAGTTGAAGTATTTGAAAATGAACAAAATGTTATGTTCACCTCATAGAATGAAAACAAACTCCGTCATTTGTCATCAAATGAAAAGTTGATGGCATGCCTTTCTTATTGTGGTAGCCTGATAGATATACAGATTTTCTAGCTGCTCATGGGGACGCTGATGAATGACAATGCAAGATATTGTGTGACGTGTGACATAACAGCAAGTGTTAATAAGACTAACCACTCTTGCTTAGTGTTTAACTGCATACCAGATTCTGTGCTCAGATCTTTACTGTCTCATTTTAAGGTCTTACAACCACCCTAGAAGGAACTATAATTCTCTCCAGGTTACAAATAAGGAAAAAGGGACTTACAAATATTCATCGACTTTACTGAATTTACCTAGCAAATACCTTCTAGAATTCAGTTTCCAATCCAAGTCTGGCACAGTGGACAGCTAGATGTGTAAAAAGTGATTCTAGAAAAATGACAAAAGTTGAAATGCCTGGTGAATAAATCTGATTACTAACAAGGACAAAGGTTAAAACACTGAAAAACTGATCCCTTAGGATATGAACAGAAAAGAAATACACAGCGCAGCATAGATCAAGCGGAAGAATGTGTGTTCTCCAAATTCAGTGCCATGGAAAGATCTTCAAAATGAATAGTGTCACATGCTATCTCCTGGAAAGGAAATAAAGAAAGATGAGGTCTGACAAAGAATAATTGCTTAGGAGATCCATGGTTCAATGTTAAAATGTAGGTATTTAATGTGATAGTGGAGGAACACATTGGAAATTTAGAGAGAAGAAGCATCAGTGGTGAAGGTAGGAAGGCAAAAGATCCTTGCTCAAATTCCACATGACGCTTTCATTGCTTTGCCACTAATTAGCAGGTATCTTTGAGCCTCATTGCCCTCATTGCAGTGCTAACTCTTTTACATGCCCTTTGAGAAGGCAGGAAGAATCATCATGCTTTATTAGAGCGCCTCCCATCTATCCAATGGAGACTGCAGTACCTGTTTGACTTCTAGACATGAGGACTTCTGCTACCATGCCATTGTTCCAGCACTCACCTCACAGTCAGATTACCAATAGTATAAATAGTCATCTTGGCCTTAAGAATTATTATTTTCTTTTTGATAGATGTATTG